>NC_056577.1:945562-1176069 GCF_018340385.1 Cyprinus carpio
ATGCTTATTATTTTTCGATCTATGACTGCAATACATTTGGCGGGATTCTGATCCCCATAGTCTATTTTTCGACTTTTTGTGTATTGAGCTGTTGTAAAAAAATCAGTATCACATTGGCACTCTTCGTGTGGAATTTGATATATTAAGGGTATTAAATATGTACATTTTCTGTCACCCAGTCTTGAAAGTTTGTGATCATTCTAATAAGCATTTTTAATCTAATAAACCTGAATCATTTGCAGTTGATGAAAGAAACGCACTCTAAATGCGCCACGCGCACCAGTCTAGACTTCACATAAGGTATGCCCATCGCAGCTCTGAAGGGTGTTGTGACTATGCGTTTTTGCAAAAATACTCGATCATTGTCAAATATTACGATATTATCAAACCACACTACCGCTGAGGCATCTCAGATGAGACAGATCTGTTATCTTGGCCTTGTTTTCCTTGCAGCACAAAGACAGCCCAGAATTAATATCAGTTAATTATTTTACAACTTCCCTCGGGGACCTCAATGGTGGTACGGCCTCCCATGAGTAAAAGAATCGGCGACAGGTGATTTGAGATTGTATACGACACTGCAATACAGCCCATAAGCGGCAACATCAACACCGCACTTTCGATTCATTGAACAGCATTCAGGGACGTTGTATTAAATGACCAGGTAAAATACTGATTGAACATGTGTTTCGCTCATGAAAGGAAATATAATAAAAGTGAACAACACCATGAATGGCATCCTATTTTTTACGACAAACGTTTATTTGGGTAAAGCTCAGTATAGACTGCATATCGCAACTGCCGTCTTTAGCACCGCCCCTCTTGGTGTTATTGAACTTTTGTTTTGGCCACTCTGTCTGTGTTAACAACGACTCCTCTCCCCATCTGAGAATTTGAGATTCAGTAACCTCGCTTGTTCTCTGAAACACACAAGCATTTTTTTTTCATATGCAGAGTTACTTATTAATACTGAAATGTCGGACAAGAAACATTTTTAAATTCTTTAATAAATATGGAAAACACCAAAACACCAAGACCACCGCACAACATTTACAAGTCACAAAAAATGCTCATAAGAATTCTTTCCCCGCAAAAGAAACTGTAAACAATTTGAAAAAACATATCAAAATAGTCGATTGCAAAACAAAGAGTTACTGCAACAAATGTGGCATCTCATAGGCAACCGACTTTTCTTCTCTTTTCAAAGCGAAGGAAACACCTTCTTGTCAGGAACACCCTTTCACTTTTCCTTTCAGAACAGTCACAGCTCAAGTCCATTTATTTGTCTTGTCCTCATCACACCATTCTCAAATTTCACCTTTTCAGAAAGGAAGCTCGAGGAGAAATGACAAACCATAGAGCACTTTTAAAAAACCGTGTCTACAGACACCACAGATTTGCAAAGATTAAAACACCTGATTTGGAGTGGACAGGTCATTCTGTGCTAGCTACAGCACACAGCGTTCTTCAGGTGTTGTCAATCAAAGTAGCTTTGGTCAAGATTTTGTTACATATCAGATTCCTTCCACCAAAACACATGAAAAAGGAACAAAAAATGCTGGCATCAATGTGAGTTTTACAAAATTAAAACATGGTAATGAACTGGTCAGCTGAACTTTCCACTTAACCCAAATGACCTCACGGAGAGCACAAAGGATATAAAAATGGTTTGTGAAACTTCGATGGAAGTTGACAACTGTATCTTCTTTCCCTGATGATATATGGTTTCAAAATGACAGAGACAAGTTGCACAAAAATTGTGCCTGAAATGCAGGGAAGCTGCAAGCAGGGGGGCCCCGATGTGCCTTACGGAGAGGTTTGAGTTAGTTTCTGATATGTAACACTAGCTGCGCCTTTAGTAAACAGGCGCTCTCGCTGAGGACAACTATTGGGGTCATACTGACTCTGAGCTATGAATGACTGCTTGGTTGGGTTCTTTCTTTTCATTTATAAAGCACGTGTTGTAAAACAAACCAAGGTTGGACACTTGCCAGCAATATCCTGGTTCACAACTGCAAAAGCCATTTTTGTAAAATATTTGAACCAGAGACTGAACCGAGTGACAAAAATCATATTAATCATATGATACATATGGAAAAACTCCTAATATCAGCACTTCATTTCTTTTGCCTAAGTTCTAAGCAGATACAAGATTGAACGTCACATGGTACAGTTTGTTATATTCGGTAACATAAACAGACCTGCACGAAGTCCCAGAAATGACAAACTCACCATGTTGTGAAGTAAAACAAGGTCTGATTTTAGAAGATCTATTTCTCCGTTATTATGAAAGAGACACTATCTAAATATTTTTTGGGTTTTGCAGATATACAGAGCACATATTTTCTGCTGAATTTCAAGCACTTACTATGGTTTTTTGCAGCACAAAAAACATGATTACATTTACAATTTTCCTTTTTTACAGTTTTGTTTCCATTTTTACAGCTTTTTAGTGTGAAATAATTCTCCCGTATTTCAAAGTAGCCTTTTATTTCTACTTTTGCAGGCAAAATGCACCAAGTGGTACCTGTACCAAATTTGCCAAAGTAATTTTTTGAATTGATGTAATTTTTTCAAAGAATGCGAAAGAAAAGATATGCAAACTGAAGATATATAAGGAAAGTCAATGCCAGTGATTCTTATGAATGAAAGACCAGTGATTCCAATGCACATTATTTCACATTCCTGAAACTACTTGGATGATTATAAAACTTGTCATAAAACAAGAACAGGTAAATTTTTAGGGAAGGCCTCTATCTACCCTGGTGCACCATTAACAAAAAAAAAAAAAAAGCTGTTGCTGTTTTCATTGCTGTTTGCAATGAAGTAAGAGTACACTGCCTGATAAGAGTGGCTGACAACGAGTTTTTAAGACACATCACTTAGCTGTACAGTTCTAATCACATATTCACTTATCTCCTGTTTTCTCCTCATTCATTCCACACCATTATTAATTTTTTGCCTTTCAAAAATGCAAAATAAATCAATTAATTGTTTGGATGTCTTCAGTCGATGCACTTGGAAAAAGAAGAGATGATAGGTTTGTTAATCGCCATATTAGTAACATGTACTAATTCACCTGTAAGAGTTGCAGTGTTTTTAAACTCTGTGTGGAGACTCTTTTGATTATGTGTTTATATGCAAAACTGGCTGTATGCCTGTTTGTCCCTTACAGGGTCCGTATGTGGCCTTCATAGCGTGCCACAATGTTCTTGCAAGCGCCCAAAGTCCTTGCGCAACTGCTTGCCACTTCCTGCATTCAGAGCCGAGGTTCTCTCGCTACAGAAAGGCCGCGCTCCGTACTGTGATCTGATTCTCTTTTTAGCCGCCTGGCTCTCTCTGGAACGCTTGGATGCAAATGTTGTTCTTCTTCCTCGATGACAGATTTCTCGTCCTGAAATAGTGAGAAAAAAACCCGTCAAATCAAATGTTGGGGAACAAGATTTTTTCATCTATTTTGAGAATGGCTCTGTTGATTAATAAAATACAACTGTTAATATCTTGTTACATAACACGTTCACGTATTGTGTTGAGGTTTTTTCAAAGGGATTTGAAGAACAGCTTATTCAGGGTGTAACTGGTATAATTGAGTTCTGGGCCTCAGGCAAGGTTGTCGATCAGTCAAGATACTAGTGTACAAAATATTTTAAGGTAATATTTCATGCTATGTGATTTTAGTGTTATTGAGGATATTAATATAGTTAGTATTAATATTTTGAATTAGTTTTTTACTTTGTGGTTTAAATTTTTTTGAAAGTTGTTGTTTTGTGCCATATGTATTAGTTCACTTTTTGAAATGTTTATATAGTATTCTATCATTTTTTCGTTTATTTTAGTACATTAAGTAAATATAAGGGGCCTTACAAATAGCTGAAATAAAATAAGTTTAAGGATATTTCAGGAAACGTTTACTTTATTTCAAGTTGTTTTTTGGGTTTTAATGGTTTTAGTTTTAGTTAATTATAATAAATAAACCCTGAGGAAAGTGCGACTAGTGTGTTTAACTTCTGTTTACTCAGGCACAAAGCACCTTCTTTCTTGCCCTTCTTGATCATAGGCTGAGGCTTCAGCTCCTCCTCGGAGAAGCGATGTTTACGAGGGTTTTTCTCAAAACAGTTCTCCTCCAGGTATACTGGACAGCACAAGGTCCTGTGTGATCCGGCTCAAAAGTTGAATGTCCTACCTCAATATCGTCCTGGATTAATGGGCTCTGGCGTCACACGAGTTCCTCATCTGTGGTGAGAAGTGAATTAGTAAATTCCAATAGTGAAATTAAACAACCAACATCTAGTACGGTTTCATTACATTTTTGCTAATTCAATTCAATAGGTTTAAATATCACTGAATTGTGTGTTGTGCCTTTAACTCAGAGCTTGATGATAAACAGCTTTGACTGTGTAATGGATAAGTGTGTTGTGACCGAAAGTACACTGGGTTCGTGTTTCTCTGCTGACCTGATTTGCCGTTCTGTTGAGCTAGAGCTGGATGCCGTGATTGTGACCACTTCCTCCTCACACTGAGGCTCCAATTCATGACTGGCATAAGAGAAGATCTGCTGGGGCTGTCTTGCTTGTAGAGGTGTGTGGATGATTTTTCAGTTGTCAGCTGTAAGTTTTCTTCCTCAAGACCCTTTTTATGATCATCATCTCCTGTGACTGGAATGCCATTTTCCATGAGAAACTCCTCCAGATCCATGTATTCCAGGTGGAAGGTCTCGCCATCATAGGGGAATGGTCTTTTCCCAGATGGCAGGTGTTAAGGCAGCTGACGGTCCCCATTCCATGGACCCCTTCAGAGTCCACATCCTCAAGAGTTTCTCTTTTATCATTTTCTGCAATTTAAAAAAACAGTTTATAAATTATGACAATTTTTTTTAAATGCCAAGTCTAAGAATCTCACGTAAGATGTATCAGAACACATGTAAATAAATTGTAATAAAATTGAAAAGTTCTGTTACTGGGCAGAACAAACTGCAGATTTGGAAAATAATATCAAGTTTCATCAAGTGGACTTACTAAAGTGCGGTTCTTGCGAAGAGGTTCATTATTAAAACGTGCATGTTGTTATTTCATATGGTTACAGTTCAGTTTGTGACAGACAAGGATTCAGCATACAAAAACACAAACATTTATGAACAACACACAATAATGCACAAGACAAACAAGCGCGCAGCCATCAAGGAGCAGTTCACGCAGAAGGCGAGAAGGGGCGCGAGCTACTTATGTGCATGTACATTAAACAGTGCTAAAAATAACCATCTGTTTCTGTGAATTCGTTTCTACTTACACCCCAACTGAAAGATCTCTCGTTAATGGGGGCGTTAAAGAATGAGTGATTCATTCAGCGGCAAGTCCCATAGTTGTGTTCGAGAATGTAAACCGTGAGACATTAAGTTCGCCGAACCACGTTATAAATAACACGAATTAACGACAACGTTCAGATTATATTACATAACGAGAAAAGCCTACTGACTCTGTTGTTATATTAACATACTCATGTATTATACTCTGCATTTGAAACAATAATTGGGCAGTACAGCGAGCACCGACCGCGAGCCTGCAAGCGCGCGACTGGTGCAGAGGCACTTACCTCGTCGCCTTCGAGAAGATTCGGTGGCGGAATTTCCATTATTTTTAATAAAACTACTGGGAAAAGCAGCCTGAGTATCAGTGCCTACACGTCCAGCGCGACGGAGGAAACAGGAGTCCCAGCGTCCATTTTTTGAACCGACGCTTTTTCGTGCCGCGCGTAATAGAATAGCCGTAACTTCGAAAAGACAACCTGAAATCCCAGTTAACCAAAAGAAGAAAATATATTAATGTCGTCAGTGGACTCGTGTACTCAAAAATCTAATCGAGAAATGGGACCTCGCTGGTTGACAACTCTCTCTATTCAGACTCTACTTCTGTGTTGACCCGATTTTCCAGTTAGCTACAGAAGTGTTTTAATATGCATATAAAACCGTGCCCCTTTGTAGGGGGTGGAAAGAAAGGTTTTTTTGAACGCGGATTGGTTGGGTGAGCTCTCCTCTCGTGAATAATTAATCAGGCGTGACAACACAGAGGTGTGTCAGTAACGTAGAGCGAATGGATCGTCGGGGACTCCTCATTGCTCGGTCAAAACGGTTTTATTTTCCAAATGTATTAGAAAAAACGTGTTACAGAGAGCCAAATAGATACACTCATTACACTGGACACAGGGTGGGCGGGGGGCTTTGAAGTGTGGGGCGTAAAATATCACATATAAACTTTCAAAATCATATGCCTTGTTACACTTGCAATAATTCATTCCAAATAGAAAATCGCTTTCTTAGTACAGTGACCACAAAAGGCCACTTTTTTTAAACCTTAACTTAGGCAGCATTAATAAACACACAGCGTCTGGGATTTAAACAAAAATATGCCTTGTCATTGTACCTAATTAAGCTCATGCCTCGCGGGAGCACCGCCCGTGGCTTGTTCAGTCTATGGATTAGGTTTTGGCACATTGCCTCGCACTTGCACTCATGGCACGCACAGTGTGCACACAGACCATCACGAAGCAGGAACAATATCGCGTTTCACGCATGGTTTCACGTGTAGAATGAGGTTGCATGTATCTTGCCTTGTTTATGGCAGGCGATATGCAATTTATGTTACTCGGTCATGTTCCATGTTTTATTTATTTATTTTTATGTTATATAGCCCATATGATACATTACAAATCAACAATCAGCGATTTCAGTGTAGCCCACATTTGTGGTATTATTTGGACATTTCATTTACGGTTGCGCCTTCAACATTTAAGAGGATTCCGTGTCCATCACATTTAAATGATCAGTCCTAACTTTCATGAATGTACTTAATACAGACGACAGAATCATATTGTCCCAGAAAGATTTTCTTTTCATAATTTCATAACTTACCCGATTTAGCTGAAATACAAAGTTATACACTTCTGCATCAGATTTAGCCCAATTCCTTGACGCAACAATAAATGTAATCTATACAAAAACTTTATATAAAGACATGATGTCAATGCAATGACACTGATGAACAGGATAATTAAATACAATATGTAAATACATAAGAACAAAAAAAATGCAAATTAATGCAACTTCCCCATAATATTAATAGTTTAGTTGCAAAGACAGATGACCTAGCCACTGTAATGTATACAAAACTTTGTTAGTAAACTATTTCTCAGTGCACAATATTAGCTGTTGACACTTCATGAAAAGTCATGAAAAGAAAAAAATGCACGTTATCTAAAAAAAATTGCATTACTTAGTGCCTTTAAAACTAGAACTGGACATCTAGTCAATTTGCGTCTCATTTTTGAACGTGTGTACTACTTGGTCTGCTTAATGCATGACGTAGTACCTAATGTGACAAGTACAACCTGCAGTACACCACTTTGCAGGACTGTACAGTGAGAATTCACAATAAACCTGTATTGAGGCCAACAGTGAAAATTCTTACCGTTGTCATCAACCGAAGGGACAGAGAAAGGGTAGTCAAGCAAGGCTTTGAACATTCGGCACCAGTTCCGGAATTTCTGAAGAGACATTTCAAAACAGTATCAGTTTCTCAACACCTGGGGAAAAGCTGGACGCAGGAGACTCTTACTCGAACTGTCTCTCACATAAATTTAATGCGCCACTAAAAATTCTCAAACTTTTTATCTCTGTCACAAGGTCTGTCCTATCTATCGAAGTATACTTAACTAGTCCCACCTCAAATTTCCTTATTTCCACAGGGCTGAAGATTTTGACCAATGAACATCGTTTCAGGTTGTCTGTTGTTTAATAGTCAACGAGGCGCGGTAGTTTATTGGTCATTCTAGCTGCATGTATTCACTCCGCGAGCCAATAAGAATGAAGGCAAGTTATCTAAGTCCAAAACATCCTGCGTGTCAATGTTACGAAAGTGAGGGCAGAAGTTCAGTCAAGCTGCGTTATATCAGTATCATTCAGTGTTTCCAGAGGCAAAGAGAGTCAGGACCTTAATGTCATGTTTTTAAAATGTGATAATTAACAACTTCTGAATAAAAAAATAAAGAAAGATTATGTATTTCAGAATATGTACTTTATTCAGGTATTAACTATTGATGAACTGCATTCTTAATGTATGCAAGTACAGTACCCACTGTTTAATGAATACAGCCTAATCGGACAGACTATTTATTTGCCATGCTGCTTTTTGCATACTATACTATTTAGTAGTCTGCACGCTAGCCAAGTTTTGAGGGAGGAGACTTCTCATTCCTTCTAGAGAGCATTTGATTGGACAAAAATATATATTGTAGTGCATGGAGATGTGATCAATACGAGATACACACTGTACATTTTAAATGCATTTCTTAAAATGAATTTTTTTCATTGTTTTGGAGTACACTAGAAACATATATGACTTCAAAGCTGTCGAGTTACAACTCTAATTTGATTTAAAACGTCTTTTAAAAAAAGCAATTCAATGAAAGTCAATAAAATCAGACACACATTTTCTAAAACAGTCTATTTATTGTTAAACACTTTAATGAGATTTGGTCCACTGGGATCAATATTTCACTTCCAACCAGGGAGGAAAAAGAGAAACAAAAACAGACAAATGTAAAAAATACCAGTACAAAAAGAGGTGGGATGGGGGGTTGTTTTTCCTTTTTCATTTTTTCGAAAAAACCTGATTTTTACTGGTTATCGAAGCAGGTGAAATATAAACCATCTCAACCTATATAATCGCAAACCTTTGCTAAATCCCACTTTGTCTTTTATGTGCTGAACATGAATTATGAACATATTTCTGCTTTACACTTCATCCAGAAAAAGTGTGCAACACAAAGGTCATTAAAAAAAAAACTCTTCCTTGGTTTTGAAGTCCAAAGAGCCCAGAACATTCCAGTTCTGGTGATAAAATAAACAAAATGCAAGAATGAGGATGGGAGTAAACCTGACCATTGCTGCAGCCTTAGACAGTCAATGGCCAGCAGTACTAACCCTTTGATATGAATATGAATGACTGCAACTCCACCCCATGTCTGATCAACAGAGACTGTTAACTGAGATTCTCCACTCTCAGGTTGAGTTTATGACACAACTACCTCAGCTCTAACATCCCATCCCAGCATGATCATGTTCCTCAGAATATTTCAGATGAGAGTTATGTGCAAAACCAGTCTCCATTGTCAACCAGAGAACATTTACATACACTTCCTCCCCTATTTCTTTAAACAAGTGTCTAAAGGTTGTATAGATCATTATACAGAAAGAGTAGGATTATTTGTTTAAGGTATTTATAATTGTATATAAATGTATTGTATAAGGCGCTATGCAGGACAAACATAGATATCCATGCATGCTTTGTGTTCCAGTCACAGTACAGAGAGCTGTGAGGATCGAATCGAAACAATCATGAACGTCGGTGCAGAGAGGAATTTGCTAAGGCATGATGTCTCTTCACTACAACCACTCTATAAACCCTCTTAAAAGACGATCCCACAGGTTTCAGGAAAAACTTGACAGCGAACTAAACAAGCATCACAAAAGCATGACACTCTAAATGTTAAGGTGTCACTTGCTTTTCATTGAGTTTAGGCTGAAAGAAAACAGAAAGAGAGAACTACCCTAGGATCTCAATTGCTCTATTACTGGACAGCCCACTAAGCATACAAAGACCATAATTCACTGTTAAGTATTATATTCATACCATGGATACATATATTTAAAGTGTTATACAGTAGCAGCTCTATACATATACTTCATATCAATAGCATATAGAAAGATAGAAGTAGTCATAATGGCAATCATTATCATCACTGTTCATCCATCATAAATAATAGTAGTAGTAGTACTAATAGGCCATTCCCTCGGTGTAAAGCATACTAGGTAACTCCAGACCTGTCCCTCTCAATCTCCATACAAGCTGGAAAGCAATACAAGCTCATTTAAACCCTGAAATTAATGCAAGATACCAAACTTTGATTTCTATTGTTCTATAAACAAACTGATCTCGGGTGATTCAATTTACCTTTCTATAGCATTTTTAAGGCAGTTTGAGGCAGCCACATTCTCATTCTAGACCTCACAAATCGTACACGTTCTGGCAAGTGTACTCTAAAAGTAAGAAAAAAAATAATCACTTCACCGATACTAATCAGCAATACATGTCCCTATAGCAGAGCTCAATACCAACAAGTCGTCTATGTTAATCAATACAAGGTAAGGTCTATACGTGAAATTCGCTTAACTGCGAAGTTCTCAATAATCCTTAGTATATGCCAGTCTATTAGATATAGTTGTGTGTGTGTGTGTGTGTGTTTTTTGTAGTACCATGGAGGTTTATCTATATATCTCATTGGTCCACTGACACATAAGGACACGCGTACTACGGTATAGCACTGCATGTCTTGACAGTAATTATGACTTATAACCTACAAATTAGGCGGGGCACGTACAGCTCTTTTTTCTTATATTCTTGTAATGCATTTCCGGTGATTTCTCTTAATATGAAATCTATAACTGTAACATTTGGAGAGACACTAATGAGCATACTGCCCAACGCTGAACTGTGGCAAACAAGATGTCTCTTAATCGTCATGTTGTTATGGGTGTCACCGATTCTGCACTTCAAATCCCAATCTAAGTTATCTTGACACGAACAACGGGTGAAGCATCTCCAGCCCGCCAATCACTCTTGATCAAAGAAAAAAAAAATAATAATATAACAAAGGTGTATTTTCAATCCAAATAGTTCAGATCACTCAGACGGCAACACATCCTTTGTGTGCATTCTACCCTTTCTTTGTTCAAGAACTCTGCCGTTGAAATCACTCATTGCAAATGGAAAAAAAATGATTAAATGAGTCGTGCTACATGTTCAGTGCAAGATCTGTGACTGGCAGTTCTGCGAGTTGTGTTGTTTGTAGTCCGTTATTAATTGCCATGGTTGTATCAAATACATTTCGACATCTGAACCACATGCTCAAATTTCTTTTTTAATGGCCCACTTTTTGGCTGTTCATTTTCAACACTCTTTCTACCAATATGGCAGGAACAGTTAAGCACCACTATCTTATACCTCACAGACAAAATCAATCAATCTGCCACCTGCCACTACATACTTGTCCTGAAACTATGAGTGGCCTTCATGACAGGTGCTTGTTGATTGATTACGGGTGACAACTGGTTCTTTTTTGGTTTTTGAAGTTAAACAAGCAGCTGTGGGACATAGATCTTCAACTCCTAAGAAATGTGTTTAGGTAACGAGTAAAAACAAAATAGCCCTTACTTGCGTTAGCTGTAAGGTACCAGGTGTGCAACTACATACACACCTAAAGCCTGTTTTCCAAGAGTCATGACAATGAGTGGGTTTGATAATGGGTGTTAAAGCAATGTGGGATGTGTGGTATCTGTGGCAACAATCACTGTATTAGTCCTTATAGTCAAGCGCTCTGCCCTTGAAGGGCAGCAGAGTCTGGTCTTTCCTAGAGTGGCACTGAAAGAGTTGGGAAAAGCGCCTAAGAAGCTGACATCTGAACAGGAAAGACTCATCCAGACTGCCTGTAAACCACACACTTTCAGGCCCAGGTCACAAGATCCCCCTCCTCCACCACCAGACATCGTCGCCCAACCTGTCAACAAAAGAAGCACGGACAGACGCAGTTTAAAAAAAAAAACAAAATCTAAGAGCTTTCCACTTCAATCCAAACAAATCCACTTTCTTCTGCAGCCACCCACCATTGACTCAGAATAGTCAGTTGGCATGGCGATCTGTTTTTCTTCTGGTGGGTGGAGTCATGAGGGTGTCTTCTGCACGCCGGTTTTGATTGGTCGAATGAAAGCCACATCTCGTACATCTGCTGCATGTCTCTCACTTATGAGAGCCCAGAGATACGCAGATTGTATTAAAACACATTAATGGATTAAGGAAACATCAAACTTTGAATCACACCCACAAAAATGCATAAAAAATGAAGCTATAAATCATTACTTCAGTCGTGAAGGACACCTGGCACTTCTCACACTAGCTCGTTGTTTTTCACTGTAGGTCACACAACATACCCGCTCCTCCAAACTGTGGATTGACAAAAGAACAGTTCCCAATATAGTGGCACTTCTTCTGTTTCATGACATGAACACACATCTGCAAATAAAAGTAGAGAGTCGCAAAAACATGAACTCAAAATAGCCGATTAAAATTGTAACCATACCAAATTTCTCAATTCATTAAAGGTCATATTTAAATGGGACACAATGGTAACAAATTACAGCTGTGCAGCGATTAAAACATCTTAACAAAACTCTCTTAACAACTCGACATATTTTTAGAGATTATGCCTTGATGGCAACTTTTTTGTAGTTTCAAGCCGCTCAAAAAGATCTGTTTACGAACTTGTGCTTCATGTCAATAAGCTAAAAAAATGACCAAGAAGGGCTGTGGTGGTGGGCTTAATGTTTTCACATTTCCCACACCACTATTAATGATTTGTTTCGTTTGGTGGTTCAGAATACACAAAATAATGATTTTACCTAAATAATGTGCAATTAAGGGACTGTTTGAAATTTACTACACACCTGACCCCTTTAATGTGGACAAATGAATGTAGGTCATCTCATTTCAAGTGCAACATTGCAAATGAGTGAAGGCAAATTAAACCTGTTCCACTTAAACTACTAGTGGTATGAACATTCAGAAGGTATGTTTGTATTAAGAAGTATTAAAAAAGGTAAGACTGTTCTGCAATATGTGCACATGTAATCGCTAGTAACAACGGGGTGTATCGTGAGTGAGCTGGAAAAAAAAAAGAACTCCTAGAGGTCGAACAGCGATTAATATATGTACTAATATAAAGTAATTATATTTCCTTTGCCTGTTAGTGATGTCTGTAATTATATGTATTACATTATGTCTTACATTACATTATTGTTTGTCGAGAAAAATCTCTTGGTGCAAACTAATTATGACAGTGTTTAAAACATTATACTTTCGAACACAAAATTAGAAAACAACCCAAGGCACACCTTGGCAATATAATTGCCATTGGCTAGTAAATATTTTATTTTACTCGCCGGACTGATATACTATTCTATACTATACTATACTATATTACACACACACACACATAATGTATTTAATTCTACCAAATCAGCTTATCTTTGTAAAATGGCACAGCAACTTAAATGTGACCCTGGACCACAAAACCAGGTCATCATAAGCAGCAGAGGTATATTTTGTAGCAACAGCCCCAAAAAATACACTGTATATTATCAAAGTTATAGATTTTTCTTCTATGCCACAAACTCATTAGGATACTTTATTAAAGATCATGTTCCAATGAGATCTTTTTGTAAAGTCCTAACTTAATAGCTCAAAAATTTATTATCAGCAGTATATGCATTTTCGACACTTTTCTTTTTAATATTTAGTAGTTCCTTAATAATATGTATTCCTGGTCGGGCTCAAGTGGTAGCGCACATCATTTTTTTTTTTGGGGTTTTTGTTGGTTAAATACTGACCGATAGGCGGCATCGGCGGTGATGGAAGATAATTGGGAGGTTCGATTTCCCCAGAAACACATTCATAGAGTAAAAATTGATAGCCTGAATGCACTGTAGTCGCTTTGGACAAAAGCGTTGCTAAATGATAATACATTTAATTTTATTACATTTTAAAAATTTAGATTTTT
The DNA here is from genome assembly GCF_018340385.1 of Cyprinus carpio. Lineage (NCBI taxonomy): Eukaryota > Metazoa > Chordata > Actinopteri > Cypriniformes > Cyprinidae > Cyprinus > Cyprinus carpio. The sequence continues at coordinate 959,225 of NC_056577.1, forward strand.
TTTTCACCCAGATTCCAGATTTTCAAATAGTTGTATGCTGGGCCAAATATGGTCCTATCCTAACAAACCATACATCAATGAAAGCTTATTTAGATTATTTCTTCAGCTTTCAGATGATTCAATTTTGTTTTAAAAATTGACCCTTATTTCCTGGTTTTGTTATCCAGGTCCACATCCCCCCACTTTCGTAGTGCCTCATACATACACGATATATATAAAATGAATAGAACAAAATTTTTAACCATGTATGAATTTTCATATTTTCATTTTTAACTGAACTTAGACTGGTGGTGATGCCTTAGGTATTGTTTGTCTTCGTGGGTTTCTGTTAAAAAAAATAAACTATATTTATACAGTACAGACCAAAAGTTTGAAAACATTACTATTTTTAATGTTTTTGAAAGAAGTTTCTTCTGCTCATCAAGCCTGCATTTATTTGATCAAAAATACAGAAAAAAAAAAATTAATATTGTGATATATTATTACAATTTAAAATAATAGTTTTTAAATTTTTCATACTTTAAATTATTTATTTCTGTGATGCAAAGCTGAATTTTTGGGATCATTATCATATGATCCTTTAGAAATCATTCTAATATGATGATTCATTATCAAAGTTGGAAACAGTTCTGCTGCTTAATATTTTTTCAGAACATGTGATACTTTTTTAGGATACTTTGATGAATAAAAAGTAAAAAAAAAAAAAAAAAAAAAAGCTATGTTTTTAAAATATAAATATTTTGTAATAGTATACACTACTGGTCAGTAATTTGGTTTTGGTAATTTTTTTTCTTTCTTTTTTTTTTTTAATAAAATCAATACTTTTATTCAGCAAGGATGTGTTAAATTGATAAAAAGTGATAGTAAAGAAAAGATATTATTAGATTTTTATTTTTATTTTGAATAAATGCAGTTCTTTTTAACCTTTTATTCATCAAATATATTAGACAGCAGAACTGTTTCCAACACTCATAATAAATCAGAATATTAGAATGATTTCTAAATGATCATGTGATAGACTGGATGTTACATGTGACACTGAAGGCTGGAGTAATGATGCTGAAAATTCAGCTTTGCATCACAGGAATAAATTATTTTTTTAAAGTATATTCAAATAGAAAACTATTTTAAGTTGTAATAATATTTCACAATATTACTGTTTTTTCTGTATTTTTGATCAAATAAATGCAGGCTTGATGAGCAGAAGAAATTCTTTCAAAAACAGTAAAAATAGTAATGTTTCCAAACTTTTGGTCTGTACTGTATATAGTAATAGATAAATAGCACATTAGCTCCGCCCACTACTGGAGAAACCGCCATATCTTAACAGGAAAATACAACAAAGAATATCATTTACATGTAGCGCGTCAATACAGCGTGGTATGTTTAAGACTCTCACTCTCTCTCTTTGCATGTGTGAGAAACAGCACTCTCAGCAAAGCGATGGCGAGTCATGCGCCTTCACACTAGAGCAGGGATCTCCAACCCTGCTCCTGGAGAGCTACCATCCTGCAGACTTCAGTTCCAACCCTGCTCCAACACACCTGTCTGTAAATTATCAAGTAGCCCTGAACACCTTGATTAGCTGGTTCAGGTGTGTTTGATTGGGGTTGGAGCTGAAATCTGCAGGACAGTAGCTCTCCAGGAGCAGGGTTGGAGACCCCTGCACTAGAGTTTACGGTACGTCAAATACAGGTATGCTGTGCATCCATTGAGCTGAAGTGAAATAGTACAGATCGCTTGACGGAGAGTGAAACTCAAGCACTCAGTCAGAATGTTCAGTGAGTGAAAATATATCTATGCTAAACAGCGAGTAAAATCTAAGAATTTATTAGCCAATGGCTAGCGACAGACATTTCGCCCAGAGTGAAGATTAAGTCGCATATTACAAGTGATTTACTCGCTGTGAGGAGGGTTGAGAAAATTATATCATTACAATTTTTTTTTTATAATAACTGCCTTATGTGCAATTTAAATGTTTGCATACATTTCAGTTTACCATTAGTTGGTAGAGTATTTTTACCTGAAATATCAACAAATCGAATCAATAACTTGTGAATCAGACTCAAATTGTGAAATCTGTAAGAAAGGATTGACTTACATCATATTGTTGGGGGTAGGTACGGGAAAAAGGGAGCGGTCGCACTACCACCCACTTTTTCTTCTCAAATGATTTCACTAGCAACACCCTGCGCTCTTTTGTCCAGCTGGAAAGAAGAATAGACAAAACAAATCATTATCGACCTCAGGCAAAGCTGCTGTCTACTGTGTCCAATAAAAGAAGTCACATTACAACTGTTCCAGTAAACATTCCAGGTACGTTAATTTTTAATGAGCTCATATTGTGCATCCTGGTGGTAAGATGATGCCTGCTTGAATAAGGGAAGCTAACCTGTGCCTGGCTTTGGCAGTGCAGTACTTCAGTGACTTGTCTGGCTCGTTGACCTGACCCTCCCTCCAACACTGTCCACACACAAACTTCATCTTCAGATTCAAGCCGCGCCCTCGACCGCATCCTACAAGTCCTCCTCCACCTCCTCCGGTGCTTCCAGCCCCGATGCCATCTCCTCCTCCACTGACAACTCCTCCAGAGACCACAGCACTACTGCTGACAGCACTGCTGCTGCTCCCGCTGGGCTGGTGGGGGCCGAGCATGGGCTGAAGACGGCGGGTGAAAAACAAAGACTTACTAGACTTAAAACAACAGAATTTACATCAAATGTAATCTGCTGCAGGGCCAATCAAATAAAAGGACAAGATTCCGGCAAAGATGAGCATTTGTGAGGTGGCACAGTGTTGTTGTTCAGCCTCACCTTCTGTCTCTGCGCATTCTGTTCCACCCAGCAGTGTCTCTTAGACTCCTGCACCATCTCCCCCTCAGCGGGTAATTCTGCCCCAACACAAATCACAAGCAAAAATTTTATTTTTTACCATCAGTTGCTTTAGAGTTTAGACTGTAATGAACCAGAGCGTGGAGCAAAATAAGACACAAAAGTGACAGTGATTCCCCACACCACTGTTTAAACATTTAAAATAGCAAGATTTTTTAAACATCTCTTCTGTTCATAAACCGCATTTATTTGCTCAAAATACAGTAAAACAGTAAATTAAATTAGATTAAAAATAACATTCATATTTATTCCTGCGATAGCAAAAGGCTGTAGTTTTAAGCATCGCACATAACATTTTTCTTATTGGGGGTTGGTTTAAAAATATTTGCTTAAATTGTTTTTGGTAAATTTTTTCACAATTATTTGATAAATAGAAAATCCAAACACAGCATTTATTTAAATATTATAACTATATTTACTGTCACTTTTTGAGCAATTTAATGCATCCATTGGCTTGAGTATTCGTTTCTTTCCAAAAAAAAAAAAAAAAAAAAAAAAAAAACTTGACTGACCCCCAAACGTTGGAATGGAAGTGCAAACTTAATTTTCCTTAAATTGCTTAAGATTGCTGTGTGCATGCATAAAAGTATTATTATAGCATCGCTTATGTACCTGTGGTCCTGCTGAAGCACCCAACACTTGAGTTTCTATGACTGAATGTGCAAAAGGAGCAACTGTCCTCCCGCTAGCAGCCATAGCTCCAGCACCTCGCTGGCGGCAATCACATCAAACTGGCAAGAGTGGGTGAAGAGAGGCGTGCGTTCCTGGCAGCACGCCGCGTTTGCTGAAGTCAGAACCACGTGAACCAGGCCACCTGTTAGGTTTAAGACTGGCATCGCCGAAAGACACAAGCGTAATGAGGGAGGTGATACACGTTACTAATGGCTGCTCCAAAGTGCTTGCAACAGCATGACAGAAGTGATCCAAGTATCCAGTGCAGCAAGGAATTTAAAAAAAAAAAAGACTCTCACTATTTATCATCAAAAGTGATTTCCGTGCAGTGAAGGTTGGAACAACAACAGCGAGATTCTCCTGGCTTCCTTGCTAATGATCTGGGGGCTTACTGTCAGGAAACATTCCTACAGGAGGCCAAGGAGAACCTAGAATAACCACTTAGACAACATAGTCAAAAACAAGAATGTAACAGTTCAAGGCTGTGAGACTGGGCTTAAAAATATGAAGGTGCACATTACCTCACAGCTAAGGAACATAACCTGCCCTATGGAGCTGAAGAGACGGGACAGGGGCCCGTCGTTCAGTTGGTGCCCAGAGGGTCAAACAGAAAGCTCAAGACTAAGGAGCGCCCTTCCTCTCCTTGTGCCAACATCTATCTCCGCCTGGCAATAGCAAAAGTGCAGTTTTCACCAGTACTGGACTCCTGACGCTCTCTGTAGTACTTCTGGCAAAGAAGAATGATCAGATGAGCTAATTATTAAATGATTTCATTATTAAATCATAATTACATATTACATACCATACATTAATAATTTTTTGAACTAGAAGACAAGATCCTGATATCTGTTTCCAAGCAATGAGCTGATTCTAGAGGTGTAGCATCGGTAAACAGCGAATGGATTTGATTCACAGGTTTTGATTTTTCAAAATTCAGAGAATAATTTGATTTAATCAGATTCACAGTGAAATTCAATTCAATTAGAGATTTTTTTTTGGTGATTCTATAATTTACCATGCATGCATAGGGATTATGTGAATGAGTCTCGCCATGGGTGTTAGGTTAAAAAAAAGAAAAAAAAAGTACGTAATATTAAGATTAATTTTAAAAAAAAAAACACTTTAAAGTAAACCAGGGTAACCCTGTACGATACAGGCTATTTTGAAGTGATAACAGAGTGCAAGGATGCACCCGATAAAATATTGCAGAGCCAAGCAAACCTAGAAAAGCATTCCATAATAATTTTTTTTTTTTTTTTTTTTTTGACTAAAGATTTTCTTTCCATGGTTTTTCTGGCTTTTTATTAAATGTTTTTGCACGCATCTGACTCAAGACCATAGATGCATTGTCATGAGCAGTCATCTCTCAGTGACAGCCAGTTAACATGTCCTGAGGAAAGATCAAGCATTATGTTCAGAAAGCTACTCGAAAAGTGTGCAATGAAATTTATTGACGAAATGGAAAGGGATACGGTGATAAATGAGTGTGTCACATGTCTGTGAGGGACAGCTGTGAGGACGTGAATTACGCCACACTATGTCTGCAATCATTTGTGAATAGGAGGAATTTAATGTTTCTATATTTTAAAATATTGTAAAATACTTTTACAAATATCGCAAAACATTTTAAGATTAAAAAAAATGATTGATGCATATACTGATATACTGCAGGATTTGTAATCAATCAAGAAAACGAGTGAATCATTAGATCTCTAGCTGATTCAGAATGATTCCAATAATAAACCCCACTCTAACACTGGCCACTCCCATAATCTGTTCAGTACTTAAAGGGGTCATAAACTGCCATTTTTTTTAAATTTTGTACTGTTCTCTGAGGTCCACTTATAATGTTATCAAGATTTTTACATAAAAAAAAGCCATCATCATTTGATTTCTGCATAGACCTGCGTTTGCCTCTCTCATTATTTACACTACATGTGCGAACTGGTGTGCGGGCTTAAGCAGCAGTGATGTCCGCAGCAGTCACTGTCATCAGTTTAGGCGGTGTTTAGCCACACTATTATGTCATAAGGTGGCACATTCCACAACCCTGTTGTTTTGGCATATAGGCCTTCAATATAACTTGTTTTTTAGACTAAAAAAAAGTTTTGAGTTCTGAAACTTACAGAGATGTTTTTATAGTACAGTGATCTCAAAAATGTTAAAGAGCAAAAATTTGGATTTCTCAGTTCATGACCCCTTTAATTTTCCACAATTCTTCATAAAGACTGAGCCATACCTTGCAAAGAACAAACGCCGATGCCAAGGAAAGTTATTACGAGCATGACGGGGTCGCACCCCTTCCCAGTTGAGGTCATCTAAGGATTTGAGCGCAGAGCAGCACACTCTCTTAGCAAGCGATGGGCGCAGCATCAGGTATTGATAATGTAATTCCATGGAACCGTGGCCCCTATTTTGAAAAGATTCACTTTGTTTCCGACAGTACAACATGTTTAGGAATAGTTCTGCTATGCATCTCATTTTTTCATATCACATAGTAAGAGGTACAGTACCTATGCGACTGTAGCAAGCATTACAGGTTTGTCTGAACTCATGTGTGGCACCTAGAGGGTTTCGTGACAGCAGAGAAAGGTTGGTACCAACTGGTCCATTCTGCTGGAAGCAAGAACAATTCTCTGACTAGGTGAGCGCAAACCATTTTTTTTTTAAACAAACATTTTAAGTTATATAATAAGGATTGAGACTATGATCTAAAACTGAGCAGTTTATAAGTACAGATCAGTTCAAACTCACTGCATTGGAGGCATTATGATTCCGCAAACTGGGGATGAAACTGTGAGAGATTCGTCCACCTAAGATTTAAAAAAGAAAGGAAAATACATGGGATAAATATGCTTGCTTTATCAATATTAAGTTATTGTCATGTCAGGACATTTTATGTATTATTTAAATACATGCATAAAGCCAGTAAGGTTTTATAATTTTTTTTTTCAAAGAAGTCTCTCATGCTCACCAAAGCTGCATTTATTTGATCAAAATGCAGTAAAGCAGTAATATTGTGAAATATTATTACGATTTTATGAAGCATTTATTCAAAATGGAAATGTGTAGCATTTTAAATGTCTTTGCTGTCACTTTTAATCAATTTAAAGAATCCCTGCTAAATAAAAGTTTTAATTTCCTTCAAAAACTCAGTAGTGTGTTGAACGGTAGTGCATCACATTCCAAGTTAAAACACTCACCAGGAAGTGTGTACTCAGAGAGGGAATCCAGTCCTCCTGTGCTTAATGATCCTGACCCCCCCCTTCCCAGCAGTGTCTCTAGCTCCAGAGCTAAAGGAGCCAAGGGAGTCCATCGTCTGAGAAGAGGCTTCGCTTTGACCTAGAACTGAGGAGGACTCCAGTGGGGGGAGCGGACTGACAGCAGAGTTGAAATATGGAGTCGTAGCAGAGGATGCTGGGAGACCTGGAGAATATGGAGGCCTCAAACCCACTGCAGTGTTTGGTAGGTTAGTAGGAATAGCCCGTGAACTGTGTTCTGATGAATAAAATAATAAAATCATATTTTACCTTTATTACTCCAGTATTGAGCAACTATGCCCCATTGTCCCTCCACTCCGACTCCTATTCACTCTACCACACTGAGGGGGGGGGGGGGGGGGGACCTCAGCCCTTTAGGAATATCTTTCCATCAAGGTTTCCAGACATGAGGTTGTCCTCATTCATCACGCAGTCATACCATGTGTTTCAGATACAGGCACAGATACGGCACCGCCCCTTGCGCATACAGCGGGAAAATCCTCCATGCTTGGTCGATCTTCTGGCATGGTCTTGGGGCAAACTGGGCTCAAGTGCGGGCATCGGTGGGTCATCCGCTCTAGCTGGGGTAGCGGTTGACTAGCCAGGAGGAGCAGGAGACTGCACTGGGCACTTGTTTAAATCTTTGTGGGATGAAGATAATGGACCACATGAATCAACCACTTACATTTTTGACTTAATGAAGAAAATCCAATAATTACAGTGAAATTAGATTTTTCTAATTACTATTAATGTATATACCTGAATCACAATATCAGTTCAAAGACTCAAGACCATTTGATGAGGGGCAGGTCTGAAAAGAAAGAACTTTGGAGGGTTTTGTTAATGTAATCCCAAACCCAGCAATTCTCACACTTTCACAAATAGCTTTAGTTTATACACACAACCTTTATGACCAACAGGAGGGAAGGTCTGGTTTTGTAAACATTTCTCCCCTGTAGGAGAATTAGTTTCTTCTTTTCTCCATGCTCGTCCTGCCGCAGATGTGTTAGAAATCAAGCTGAAACACAATGTGTGGTTAATGATTGGAGATGAAGAAATGAGTTTGATACACTATATAAACTGAATATTTAAAAATCCAAAGATCACGACGGGAACGTCCTAACCTAAAACGACTAGAAAGACAAACCTGAGGGCTCTGACATACGACTTTGCAGGATTTTTAAACCAAGGTCTCTTGTTAGCTAGATCCTGAGACAAGCGCACTCATGAACTTGCCGCGTCCTGTTGTAAAATAAATCCAGCAATTAACAAATGTTGTGTTGTGAAGGGGTATCTGATGGCGATGTCAATTTTCCTTTCTCTTTGGAGTGTTACAAGCTCTGGTGCTGAAGAAGGTGTGAAAGTTGCAAAGACTAAAGTCTCAAATCAAAGAGATATTTTAAATCAAAGTCAAGCTCTGCCCCGCCTCTTAAAAGCGGGGTCGTTCAAAGACACAGTCCCACATATCTACGTCATAAGTGGCAAATTTTGCGTAAAGCGCACAAAGGTTCACGCAAAGAAAAGGCGGCGTGGTTGTCAGTAAACGCAGTTAGTGTTGAAGCAGCCATGTAGGCGATGCTGTGGTATCTAGCAAAAGCACTTTATTAGGCCTTCCAAAGTAGATACATTTTTTAGGAGAAGGAGAGCTTCCAAGATTACTTACAACAGAACCGCAACGTATTTTCTGGACGACCGTTCTCTGTAACATAGGAGTAGGAGTGTAATTCTGAACTTTGCAATGAACAATCTGGTGCTTCTGAATCAGCTACTGTAAGTATGTTCTGTTATAAGTATGGGCTATGACTGTTCAAATGTGGAGTTTTGCAACGTCGTGATGTGATGGTGTGTGTGAGAAAAGAGAGAGAAAGAGAGTGTTCAAAGCATCGAAAGAGTCAGCGTCTTAACGGCCCCATGGCTTTTGGGTCAATTGAAAAAAAAATAGGCGCTTCATTCACTGTGTATGTCCCGTGAACTCTGCGGTTTCCCCTTTGGGCTTGAACTGATGGTCAAAAATAAGGACATGATTAACTGTCTGTACAATTTATTTTTGCAAAGATGAAGCTCGCGAACTTTATTGAAAGGGGGCATTACATTCCAAGCGACGCTCTTTGCGATGTGTCATCCAATCACAATGCAACGGGTCAGTTGGGCCAATCCATTAGCAGACAGATGCACTTTTCAAAAAATAATGATCTTGTAAAAAAATAAAAAAAAACGCATCATATGACCCTTTAAGCATTACATGACCCGGCCAATACGCAAGTCAGACAAATCTCTATGGCAATAAATATATATCAAATTTATATATACTACCGTACAAAACGTTTGGGGTTTGATAAAGCTTGTTGTAAAATGTTTTTTTTGGAGAGAGTCCTTGGCTCAGTAAGGCTTACAGTGTAAATAATAAGACCGTACAACAACATTAATATTATAAAATTATTTATTACAATTGAAGATACCATCTCCATTTTTACTTAATTTGTAAAAAGGCAGTTTATGAATTCCGTTATCCTAAAAGCTGAAATTGGTCCAGCATCCATTAATCTCGTTTCAAGTGCCAGACTAGCCGTCAAAACTCATTCTCATATGCCTACTTGGTTTCTCCAAGACATCCTTTTTTTGTATTATCATAAATGTTGACAAACTGCGTTAATCTTTTTGTGGAAAATCAAGATACCTTGTTATTCAGGCGATGTCTGCATAGATAAGTTAAATGAAACACAAATTTAGTTAAAAAAAAACGAAATCTTCTGTAAAAATTATGAAAATGTTCTTAACGGTTCAAACTTCGAGTTGAATGGCATCTTTGCTAAAAATACGCATTAATAAAGAAACAAACAGTAATTCAAAAACTGCAGAATTAATGATGCCATTCCATTCCGCATATAAACAACATACGTGATGGGCAGTTAACTAGGGGCCAGCCGGTGCCACACTCATAAAGCCTCATATGAGTCTGCCCAGCTCCCTCAGACCAAGTGCCTTCCCTCCTGGAGAGTGCCCCTGCGACTGCCCTCCCGACACACACAGTCCACTATAACACGTCCTGTCATACGCCCCGCTCGTACTCCCCCTATAACATAAAAAAAATATACAAAAAACAAAAAAAAAAAAAAAACTAACTCCAAAGTAATTAATAATCATATAAAATAATTTTAATTAAAAAAAAATTAATAAAAAATAAATAAAAAACAAAAAAAAAAACAAAAAAAAAAAAAAACAAAAAAATGTCATTATAAAAAAAATATACATAAAATTTATATTAAAAATAATATACAAGAAAAAAAAAAAAAGAAGCAAACGAAAAAAAACAAAAAAGATTATGAAAATCAAAAAAAAAAAACAGAAAAATGCGTATTGAGGGTGGAGAAAAAAAAAAACAAAAAAAAAAAAAAAAATAATAAAAAAAATTTAAAATAAATCAAATAAAAACATTTATTAAATTAACAATACATAATTTAAACAAAAAATTTCAAATAACCTTAATTTAACAACAAGAGAAATTCAAATTGCAAGAAATGGGTCTTGCAAACCTTACGTTTGAATTACTACATAATTTAACACTCGAATTCACATTACATCTCTATTTTACCTTGGACCGATTTAAAAAACTTTAAACCATAAAAATCCAATTTACACCAACTATAAGGTGCCAGCTGGCCCCGCGTTCACTATAAAGTCTCTCTAACAGTCAGGGGGACTTACCAGTGCTTTCAGGACTGAGCAGAGCGAGCTACATTAACACCCTCCGCTGTAATGGATGGCTGCTGTCTTCCACTCTCCATTGCGATACACTGCGTAACCTTCATCCAGCAAAAATGTCATACAAGCTGAGTCAGGCAAACGCCTGAGGGAAAGCAAGCACAGAGTGTTTCTATTTAAATTAAGCTCATAAATACAATAATACTGGATTATCTAGGTGGGCCATTTTTTTTCTCAGCGATTATACATATAACAAATCATAGAACCTCATAACCTGCAGGTTCAGGGAAAGGCAAAGATGACCTGTGGCATAAAAAGAAAAATACAATTTAGCCTTCTGGGATGAATAAACACATCAACACAGTAGAGGGGAAGCAGCTGATATTAACTCTGAATTATGGAGAATGCAGCACATGTGTGTACACACTTACTGAAATGGAATCCCAAACGCTTCTGAATTTCTTCCTTACGCTTTTGTCGTTCAGATCCATAGCTGCTAACAATCACAACCAATAAAACAACATTGTTAGAACGGGTTTATTTACATTTAAACAAAAAAACCTAACGTGTACAAATGAAACAAAAAAAAAAAATACACTTTTCAATGACCACAAACTTATTTTACAAAGGGATAAAAACCACAAAATGTTAAGTGAAAAAGCATTCAGTTATGTGTTTAACATTCTTAGTAACATTTGAAACTGATACACTGCTGTATAAAATGTAGTGGTAGTAAATGTAGTTGCAGTAATTAGTCAGGAAAAGACTAAAGATACAACCATTTCTAAACATAACTGAGCACCATTAAGTAATTTAAAACATAATTATATGCACAAACAGTTGATATTGCATATATATAATCTCTAAGGCCTAAACTTCGAGATAAACTCGGACTCGGATCAGATCCCCCCGGGGTTCGCTTTGGAAAAAACACCCACTAACGCAACTCTCTCCGGACTTCAGAAAACAAAATCAAATACCAGCAATCCTTTAGTCGTACTTGAAACACTCCTCGATATAATTTACAATATATAACATTTTACCGACTTAAACGTTGAAAGATGGTTCCAGCAGAACACACACTTAATGAGGAAAGTGACACTTGCAAACGGTTCGGGTTAGCATTAGCTTTAATGCTAGCTAGCGGTCGGCTAATGGCTGTCAACTTCAGGTTTGATTTACACCAACTTAATATCAATGATGCGTTTTATATAACCGACACAAGACAGTTCCAACCAACATCCAAAAAATATTCCTGGAGTCTAATATTTTTATAATTAAATTCTAACGGAGCTTTTCTACAAAATATTGCCGTAAAAATCGCTTTTTAAAATTCTCCTGGTAGCCAATTAGCAAGCTACATTTTCGCGAGGATGCATTAAAGACTGGAATAAAACACCAGAACGATAAAGTAAACACTAGAGCGGTTTGGCTATTAAAATTTTTAAATACAAGCGAGTCTTTATTTTCACAAGTCAAGCTAAAACAGAAACCGTATCGGAAGGAAAGCCAAACCCACCTAAGACTTTTATATCTTCTTTTCCAGCAGGAACTGTTCGTTTAAAGCAACAAATCCCTTTAAAACTATCAGGTAACAGGTTTGAAGTGTGTTTTATTCCTTCAAAATCATACTTTAATAATTAATTCGCCTCCTTAAATCAACGGACAAAACACGTGCGACTTCAGTCGTTTCCCCAAGTTGAGCACAAGCTGAACTAAAGCGGCTGTGAGGTCCTAAAGGCGGAGAGATGGACACTTTTTCTTTTTTTTTCTTTTTTTTTGAGGAGCATTCAGCCACTAGGGGCCTGGGTGATTTCCTTCACAATAACTTGACAACTCTTTCATAAAAGCAAACCCAAAACTCTATCTTTCTTTTAATAATAATAATAAAAAAGGGTTTTATTAATACGGTACAAATGTCAGTCTCTGGTTTGAGGAACAATTGTTTATATGGATATAGCATTAATATTATCTATATTCGAAAATTTTTTTAGCTTTTAGTTTCATAGGAAAGCATAAATCAATTAAATAATGTATTTTTTTTTGACTGTAAATACTAAATAATAACAGTAGCGGAGACTGTGTTCACATCAACATAAGAAAATAAATACATCATTATTTTCCATTTATCATAGCTAATAGCTTTAAATCAGATTTAGGTGTTTTCCAAGTATTTTTAATATATATTTTCCTAACATGTCTTTTAGTGATTTAAATGATTACATCTCCAAAATTATTCATCTTGTGTAGTAAAAAATTAAACAGAGCCTATATTAATATAATAATCACAGAACAGAGCTCATTCAGCATGTCATTAAGCATTCAAAATGATTTGTACCTAATGGTGAAAGTGGAAGAGGGCTAATGTTTTTACAAAGCAATTGCACTGTATACCTCTAGATGCACATTTCTATGTGATCTGAGAAAATATAACAGGAATACTTATTGTTATTATTATTTGATATTTTAGAGAGTGTCAGAAGGCTGGCCTGACATGAATATGTCCAGATTTTAACCTCATGCATGGAAAGCTTCTCAAGAAGGGTCAAAGCATAATGTAATCATAACAGTGGTGCGATTTGTGCTTTTTTTTCTTTCTTTACCAGCTAAAGAAGATCAGCACTTTTAGAGTTTCATCTCCCTATCTGATGTGAGCGTAAGCATTGGAACAGTTGGCTCACAGGTCTTTCTAAGTGTTCAGCTGTGTCCTGTTGCATTAATTCTTCAGATATTAAAAGCAGGGAATTGTCTTATATTCAGTATATATCCATTGCTTCTGCATTCTAAGTCTTGCATTCGATGTATGACACACACACAAAACCAGGATAAAGATGAGGAAGCCGACTCTGAAAGAAAAGCAAGCATTTGAATGCTAAAAGAAAAGAGGAAGTCAATTAGAATCTATAGGAAAACAAAAGTGCATGGAGAAATCAAGAGTTTGGAAACTACCCGGGGACCATCAGCAACCGACGATGACCTGATCGGAACTGAGACAAAACAACAGTAAGTTGATGACAGACAAATCATAAAAGCTGTGAAAATGAACCCTAAAATACATGTCTGTAAAATCACCAACAACCTCCAGAAAGCTGGGGTGATGCTCTGTCAATCTACAGTCCGCAGGGAGAATTTTTGACACAGAATTACAGAAGCTACAAAACCTCTGATCAGCACCACAAAATAGAAAGTGAAGTGACATACAGCCAAGTATGGTGACCCATACTCAGAATTCGTGCTCTGCATTTAAACCATCCAAAGTGGACACACACATACGGAGTAGAGGCCAGCCATTTATGCTGCGGTGCCTGGGGAGCAGTTGGGGGGTTCGGTGCCTTGCTCAAGGGCACCTCAGTCGTGGTATTGCCCGGCCCAAGACTTGAACCCACAACCTTAGGATTAGGAGTTAAACTTGCTAACCACTAGCCCATGACTTCCCGAAAGATTCTTCACAAATGTGAGGAAGTAGAGTTTTGGAACTGATTTGATGGACCGATGAGGCAAAGAATTAACCTTATCGAAGTAAGTGGAAAGCAAAAGTGTGGAGAAAAAAAGGGAACTACAAATGATCCCTAAACATACAACCTCATCTGTAAAGCTTGGTGGAGGGTGGTGTCATGGCATGGGCATGCATGGCTGTCTCTAGAACAGGACCTCTTCATTTTAATGATGACTTAATGTATGATGGCAGTAGCAGAATGAATTTGGAAGGGTGCAAAGTCCATCTTTGGCTATCAATATTCAAGAAAATGCCACCAAACTCATTAGAAAGCACTTCTTATTAGATCAGGACAATGACCCGAAACACCCTGCCAGTTCAGTCAAGGACTTTATCAGGGCAAAGAAATGTAAAGTCTTAGATTGCCCAAATCAATCTCCAGATTTAAATCTGATTGAACATGAATTTCACCAGCTGAAGAGGAGACTAAAGACAGAAACTCCCAAAACAAGCAACAGTTGGAATTGGCTGCATTAAAGGCTGGAAAAAAGCATTTCAAAGCATGAGACCAAGAGTCTGGTGATGTCTATGGGTTGCAGACTCACTGCGCCTGATTGCATGCAAGGGATCTGCAACTAAATACTAGCTTTAAATCTGCCTTAAATTCAACTGTTTCAATACTGATCCAATGCTCACATCAAATATTGGGTGCTGTCCTTTTTATTTGGTAAAACATGTATGTGTCGAAAGACCTAATAATAAAATGTGTACATTCTGTAGTTTTGTTGCATATTCATCTTTTAATCATAATCTGCAAATGTCTTGACTCCACAGCAGAGAACAGCAATTTTGTCTTTACTGTTCCAATACTTATGGAGGGCACTGTAAATCTCTCACCTTGACGGAATATCACTTCACACTCCAGCACAGGGGGTGGCGGTTATGCACCAATAAAAAACTGGTATGCGACCCGCCAATAAATCCAAAAGAAGAAGAAGAACTTTCCGGCGTTGCTAGGCTCCTCCGGAATTAGCCGGTTTGTTTTACCACCTTTCTTTGACTTTAAGGAGCGTCCATTAAAGCTGCCTTGGAGAAGCAGAAACTAAAACAGAGGAATACGTTTTTTTTTTTTTTAAAAAATACGTTTGTTACGGTGTTTTTTGAATCTGTTTGTGCTCGATCGATATATTGACAGAATAATGTAGTTATAACTAGCTACTTGCCTGTTTACAGTAACTAGTCCCTCGAACATAAACGGTAGTCCACCTTATTATTATCATTATATCGTATTTTGTTTCTTATTTTAAATATCTTTTTTTTATTACCATATCGCCACCTTATTTTGACTGCATTTTGAAATCAAGAATAATTGCCTTTGGTTTGCTTTTAACTGGACAGCTGTAATGAGCCTCATCTGGACACTGGCTGTGCATTATATATTGGCTACAGCGATTCAATGCTATATATCTTATGCAAAAATATGTTATGTTGATGCAGGTTTGGAGAGTTTGAATATTCACTCCAAAATGCCCTTGTTTTGGCAACATTTTTTCAGTCCCAAGAAAACACCGCCTCGGAAGTCTGCATCCCTTTCTAATCTACATACAGTAAGTACAAGTTTCTGTTAGTAAGGTGCATTTCACATCATATAAAATGTATTTAAAGCTAAGCCGAATCATTTATTGTCTTTTTATCAGCTGGATCGGTCAACACAGAGAGATTTGAATTAGGTCTGGGAATATGGATCTCCGGTGATGAATATTTGGCGGCCCAAAGCTTGAAATTTGAAGATGGCCAGTGGGATCTCCGGTTTGGCCTCTTATAATAAAAAGAACCAATTAAAATGTAATTAGTTAAGCCTGTCTGAGGAATGTAATGAATGTCTCTGTCACAATCACAGAGTCCGGAGGTACTGTAGCAGGAAAGAGAGTCCAGCGACTTGAAGAAAAGGAATCTGCAGCTGGAAGAGGAGAATAATCTCCTCAGGCTAAAGATTGAGGTTTCTTCTTGATATGGTTGAGTGATGAGGAAGTGGAAATTATGTATGGGCTAAATTTTTATAACGGTTATAAATTTAATTGTGCAAAACTGCAAAGTGATTTTACTTTTTTACCCTTAAGCTTTCAAGAGTCAACGGCGGAAACACATCTAATACAGAAGGAACTTGAAGATGTGAGGAGTAATTCTAGGAGAAAGGAAATGATGAAAGGAAATAAAGGGGATTCATTCATTCATTTTTTTATATGTGTATACAGATATAGGGATTTTTATAATGAAACTGGTGTAACTATATTAACACATTTCTATTTTTATTACTGTTTTTTTTGCCAATTATGCCAATTATATGAAAAAAAATTATTGGGTTTTTTTTCATTTCAGTTTCAATTAATAATTTAGAGGTAATCTTTACGCAAGGATACTATTTTTGGGCATTTTTTGTTTATTCACATAATGTTGTGTAGAAAATACCTTCAGACTACTATTGTAAAAAAAAACAACTGCTGAATTAAACAGCATGTTATCAGGTTACATAAACTCAGCTGAAGCTCACTTATATGTGTTTTAGAATACAATATCGTTGTTCTATAGCCAGGTATGACAAATCTTCATTCCTTTTGGCCCCAGTAAGTGCTCTTACATGACAGTCCCAAAATCTTTCTGCATTTTAGATCTGAAATGTTGCATTCAAGTTCAGAGAACACATACCACACTCTTTCCTTTGGTTCAGCAGTAAGATTAGTCATGAGCTGTAAAGGTTTTAAACATGTACATGTGCTGATTTAAGAGGATTTTTCATATGGAGTGTGACCGGGCACGTATTACAACGCTAGGTGTGGGCAAACTCTTGATCTGGCTTTTTTTTTCAAGATTTCTTTTCATAATAATAAATTGAATACATTTTCAAATTACTAATAAATGTTGTACAAATTTTATGCCAAAGTGTTATTTGAAAAAATATAGCATTGTTTCCAAGTTTTGCTATTTTTGTAATTTGGACCTGTCAAAACATTTCATTTAATATTTTTGCTTGGCAAAAAAAGTGCATTTTCCAAACCAATAAAAGACACACTGTTTTATTGTATCACATTTTTGTTTTCAAAACCGATCCAACTACTTTCAGCGGTGTAATGACTCTGTGTTTGTTGTTTAGAATAAAAAATGCATTGCGCAAGTTATAGTAGGGACAAAACAAGTAAACAACCAACAAGAATTCTGTAATAGCACTTGTGCTGTTTCGGGAATGTTCAACACTCATTACGTTATTAATAAGAGACTTTTACAGGACAGATTAATTCAGATTATTAGATGGTAAGTACAAGTAAAGGAAGGAGGTTGCAACCGCAGTTTATTGTAGCAGATTATGCTCTGAAGTATTTCATATGTAGCTTTGTACAGTGCAATAGGGCTTGCTTTGGATGTCAAGTACTTGGTGCCTTAGTGTAGCTGTAATTATTATACATTATGTCTACCTAAGAAGGCCAGGTAGATCATACAGCTGCTTTGAAGAGGATTTTTTTGTATTTCAAAAGCCAGGTAAGACATTTACATTGTGTTTGGAGTAATTTAAGAACATCAAGTGTTCTCAAGCTGAGTTTTTAATGTTTAAGTTATCTACACTCTCAATGCAGGGTGGTTAAATATTGAACAGAACAGCAGCTGGGTTATTAACTCAACTATTGTTTAAAAATGACTAATATTGCTGTCTTAAAATGGTTTGGAAATTAGAAATCACACACAGAATTACTAGAAGCAGTAATAATCAAAAGGTGAACAAGAACAACCAAGGACAAAATATGAGAAATTTACTGGGATGAATACAGCATAGTTCACAATATTACATTTAAACTCGTTTAACAAGCACTTTAGAATTTTTTTTTTTTAAGTATCATTTTAATTCAAGTGTATCCAACCTTTGTATCCAAAATCTGAGCCACCTGGTGTTTAACTTGTAGCTGAAAGGTGCTATAACTGACTCCATAACCTTTCCATAAACAAACACTACTGAGATTAGATAACATATTCTACCATAGAAAAAATTAAGCTCATAAATATAACGAATAAAATCAGTTATGCAAGGCACAAAATGCGGTTTCCATTCATAAGAATCATCCGCTGCGAGACTCTATCTCGTCTCTGGCATGTATGTTGCGTTATGTTAAATGTATACACAAGATAATATTCAATGAAGAAGTGCACCATTTAGTCAGCGCTGAGAACCGCTCCTCCTGTCCCGAAGAAGGACGCACAAAGCCCAAAGTCACTGATTTCAGTAAACGACGGCTTTGTAACGTCACAACTGTTTCCAAAATGTTTCATTTTTCAAAATTCCAATGGTTCGTATTCCTCATATTAAATGGTTTTGCTAAATTGTGTTTAAAATATTAACTATGAATAAAAGATTTACAATGGGTTGTAAAACTGTTTTTATGCATTATATTATTTCTTTGGGTTGAGTTTTTGTTGCGTTCACACAGTTTTTGACCAGCAGGCGTCGCCATCGTAGGGTCACACTGAAAAGCTGTGATTCAAAATCTAAGTTAAACAAACATTGGGATTTTGAAAAGTTTAAAAAACTATTTATGAAAAAACGCTTCAGAGATATTTAATACGGTACTGACAAATTAGCCTTAAAGCCTTAATGATTTATAGGTCTGCTTTAAAAAAGTATGTGCTGTCTAAATACAGTACCCAATAGCTGGGTAACACAAAAACTACACCAATGCTAAGAAAAGAAAATTAAAATAAATAAAAAAACAACCCCAAAAGGCTCAACCCAGTGGTTGGGTATAAAAATAACCCAGCATTTTTTAGAGTGAAGAGATTCTGTACAACAATGTATTGTCATGGACACTTATACAAAATTAATATAGAAATTATTTTAAATAAGTGAGCATTGCACATTGCTTGATACAAAGAAGCAGAGTAAAAAACATTTTATTGTGTAGCGGTTAATTTCTCAATTCAAATTAAAATTTTACAAACATTATATTGATGAATTGCAGTAATGTAAAATTTAGTTGTACCTTTAAAAAGTCTGTCCCAGGTTGTAATCTGTCAGAGTTAGATTACGTCCAAGGCTAGACATTTTTAAATCAGATTATACTACAGTAATGCGCAAAGTAAGAATAAAATATTTTTTAAAAGGAAAAATCCACCCCTTAATGTATTCCCCTCAACATTGTACAAATAATTGCATGCTGTTAAATGCAAATCACACAAGGAACTTTGGCATATATAAACTCAATATGAGATTATATTGTCAGTGTAAATCACATAATGAGTAAATTGGCCTCATGACTGTACTTCCTGGGGGTGAAGGGAAACAATTTGAGCTTGTGCTCATGTACTCACTAACTTCCTTTGTGAATGTGATTCGAGTGCTCTATCAGCAGCACATGTTCAGTGTCAACTGAATAGAAATTGTTCTGTCTGAAAAGTTTTTATTTTTTATTTCTAAAAACCTTTTACGTCTTCTGTTTTGGAGGCCTGAGCAAATATGGGAATAATTGTAGAGGATGGAGAGATGGTAGGTGCCGCCGGCCCCGGATGGTGGCTGGGGCTGGATTCATTCTGCTAGGATGTTTTTGTCGTCACTGGCTTCTCATATGCCTTCCCAAAAGCTATAAGTGTGTATTTCAAAGAACTGATGAAGGACGTTGATTGTGGATACAGTGACACAGCCTGGATTTCATCTATAATATTAGCAATGCTGTATGGTTCAGGTAAGATGCTGTAAACTGAATTATACAAACTTTACAAGTTTTCAGAAAAGTTTTTTTTTTTTCCTGTAAATGCTATGTATATTCATTTTCATTAAAATCCAGGACCAATCGCCAGCATCATGGTAAATAAATTTGGATGCCGGCGAGTCATGTTGGTTGGAGGATTGCTGGCCTCAGGAGGGATGATAATTGCATCTTTCACTACTAATATTATTCCAGCTTTACCTCACTGCAGGAGTCATTACTGGGTAACTAAAATACATTTGATATCAAAAATATATAAATCCATAAACAGTTTTAGTGCTCAAAACTGACTTTTTAACTGTTTGTAGACTTTAGTTTGTTGTTCTGGCTATGAAATGTGGAGAGTTTTTATGAATGTTTCAGCATAGTTATGTTGTTATGCCAGTAAGGTGGCGTTGTGGGTACTGTCTTTATTAGGGAGTCATTGAATCGTTTCGTTCACATTCCAATTCGTTCAAATAGACTGATTTATTCAAGAACTAAACATGCTGTGTTGCTTGGAGACATCTGGTCTGCTTTGACTTTATATTTAAAATAAAAATATTTCCTTAGTAGTAACTTGGTTTCGGTGACGATTCTTAAAGTATTTTATGTTCTGTGTGTGAAAAATGTTATGGAACAACATGTCAACAACGAAGTGTCACACGTCGCCACATACTGGCGTAACAATGTAAAATATTCACAATGCTGATATTCAGACCAACAGGATGATTGTGTGTTATATTTTATTATTTTGTTTTTAAAAAAATGGACTGACTGCTTTGTTTTTATAAACAAAAAAAATACTATTAAAAAACTAGTCCCTTACGTTGTTAATGGCAACGTTTGTTAAATTCCATATTTGAAATGAATAATGCCTTTGTCTCTTTAAGGTCTTGGATTGGCATTAAACTTCCCACCATCAACTGATTATGCTGGGGTCTTATTTTGACAAAACGCAGACCTCTTGCCAATGGGATGGCAGCAGCCGGAAGCCCTGTATTTCTGTCAGCTCTTTCTCTCGTTAGGACAACTGCTGCTGCTCAACCCGCTATGGATGGAGAGGAGGCTTTCTCATCTTTATCTGGTGTCTTCTGGCTCAATGTTGGCACCTGTTGGAGCAGTTAGTGAGACCCCTGAAATGGCAAAGAAAGGAAAGTGATAGCCCTGTTCCCAAGAGCTCAAGGAAATGGGCTCCCTCCTGAGGCTGGACAAGAGAATATTGGTTGTGAAAACAATAATGATAAAAAGCCCAGTAAAAAAGAAACTTTTGGACTTCAGTGTACTTGCTGACTTAGGGCTTATTATATATATTATTGCAAAATGTATAGTTGTAGCCTCGGCCTATTTGTTCCAACTATTCTACTACTATCAACTACGCTAAGGACCTAAGGTAGTGGCCATGACCAGGATGCTGCTTTTTTTGTTGTCTATTATAGGATTTGTTTGACATCTTGTGCTCGTTCCCGACGTCTGTGGCGTATGGGGCCTGGGTTTTAAAATGGATCCGCCGCCCAAGATGCCTTATTTCTTCAGCCGTTGCCTTGCTCTTCAAATGGCCTAACAGATGTTTGTTCAGGCTACAGCAGCAGATCTATAAGGTCTGGTTATATTCTGTAAGTGGTGTTCTTCGGGCTGTCTTATGGCATGGTGGGTGCTCTACAATTTGAAGTGCTAATGGTATTTGTGGGAAAAAGCGGGTTTTTCCAGTGCACTTGGCCTAGTGCTCCTTGTTGAGTGCAGTGGCTGTACTGATTGTGACCTCGCCTCTGCTGGGTGAGTTATGATGAAAACCTGTATTAGATTGAATCATCCAATATCAAACAGTAATTTTTATGATAAATTGGTAAATTTAATCTTTTTTTATTTATTTCATGTTTTTTGTTCCACAGGTTAGTTTGGTGGATATCAGTACAAAGAACTATGAACTTATTTTTTACATGGCTGGATAGGAGAGTACTGCTGATCACTGTTGCTGGAATATTTCTTGCCCTAGCGTCGTTCTTCTTTATTAGACGTCAAGAAACACAAAGACAGACAGCAGAAAAACCATCATGGTGATGTGCCAATCAATATAGTAAAACATAAACAATGGAGAAAGCTGAAAAGTGGGACACTGATGTGTCAATTAAACTGTTTTGTTTAGATATGTGTGTTATGAATAGAGTTGTGGTGTTTAGTGTTTAGATTTTCCTAATTTCTAACACTTGCATATAAATTACATAGGGGGTGCCACAAGGGGGTTGTCAGCGGCAAAACCACGTTTGAATCATGCGGATCAAGGAAGTCTAAGACAATAAAAAGGATTTTGAGTGCCATGTTCTTAGAAAGGTTATTTGTAATATTCATGGTGGTTTTATGTGCTAAAATGCCTATATATAGTTATATATATATATAATATCATTACGAACACAAAAAATGTCATGTTAAATAGATCTTTTTAGGACATTTTGATTGACTCTATAGCTGAATCAGTGTTATTGCTAACTAAAATGGAAACTATTGAAAAATCATTTCGTAATTAAGATGAAGCTGAAATATTGGATAAATACATGAAAGACTTAAATTTAAAAATGTTTAAACGAAAACTAGAAATGTTGCCTTGGCAACTAACAGACCTAACTGAAATAAGTTTAGGTTGAAATACTTCATTTAGTAAAACTACCAACAGAAATAAAAAATAAAAAATAGTATAAACTATTTAATTATTTAGAAAAATTAAATTGTACAGAAAAGCACATGACTTAAACTAAAATTAAAGTGAAAAGTGAAAAATATTAAAATATTCAAAATATTAAAGAAATTCTAAATATTAAATGCGATAATGATATATAAATAAAATATAACAAGTCATATACATAAAACAACACTGCATATAATTTATTATATATATAGTGAAAGATCTAAGACATAAATGCACAAACAGAAGCATGGACGAAAGATTACATGCAGTAATATCATCCTCATGTGGGAGGGCTGGGACGAGCTGAGGGCTCCAAATGTCAGACTGACCGTCGTATAACTCTACTTTACCAAGCCTCTGAAATCTATTTGGGATATTTTGAGTAATATGATCTCCTTAAATTTGTGCACATTCTCTTTATTTTTGAAAATGTGGGGTTGTGCGGTGATACTGGTTTTCTTTCCAAAGCCATTTTCATCTTGAAAAATGATCTCTCAAGAGAAAGTGGAATTAAAATCCTCAACACATGCTGTCATGAACTGTTTGAGATACAGTGATGTGGTGCTGGTGATCTCTCTCCTCAGCTCTGGATGAGGGGAGCCTCTAGAATTCTACGAGAAATCATAACTGCATCAAGAAAAGACCCAACTGAAAACTCATCTTCTTCTGGTCAGCACAGTACTCGAATGCTGTTTAAAAAAAATAAAAAATAAAAAAATAATCATCCCCTTTCACTACTCTTGAATCCCTCATTGTCTGTCTTACACTATTCTAAACACTGTTGTATTTTAATAACTGTAACTGTGTATTAAACTGTGCTTCTTGTGTTTTATTTCCTCTTAATGATGAAATGAAATTCTTCATTTTGTATAAAAGTGAATAAATAAAATGATAAAATGTAATGTAAATGTAATGAGGAAATGTTGATAAATTATACGAACATTGCATGACTTTGTCTAGAGACAGAGCGCACAACACGTCATAATCTGAAGACCACGCCCCACCGCGGGGTAGGGGGTGGGGGGTGCAATCATAAAACGCTCTCCATTGACTTTGAAATTTCTGGCTTTTTTTTTTTTTTTTTCCAAAAAAACAGAGCAACTGCCTAAAAGCTGCTATGTGATAAGGTGTGTAGTCAAACAAGCTAAAAAAAAACAGTACTCACGTTTTTATAAGCTGTGTCGACCCCAAAAAAACACGAGTAGTTTAGGTATTTTATGTTTGGCCGTTCATTTGTAAATTTCTCAAAAACCAAAAGGATGTGTTATGAAAGGGACACTGGGCATCGACCACAATAAAATGTCATCTCATCTCAGATTCAACATAGGGTGGTGAAATAATCCGTTGGACATTGTTCACAAATAAATGAATGTTTCCTGTTTCTCTCTAGTGGGCGCAGTTCTCAAAGTAATGGATGACACGTTGCGCTCTCTACTTTTGTGTCCTAAAACGCTCGTGTTTTTGGGATCGACAGCTGATTCGTTTTCCGGGTGGGGGGTGGGGGGGGGGGGGGTTTTTTATTTGTTATTTATTTTTTTAGTTTTGTTTGCTGTACTCCTTGTTCACATAGCAACCATTTTACGTAATTGCTCGGTTTTTTTTTAAGGTCAGAATTGACAAGGGAAGCAGACTTCCTCGCGATAGAGAGTTCAATGGACCCCCGGTGTGTACTGGCGTGGTCTCAATGCGCTTTGTCTCTTATTGGCTAAGTACTCTGTGTCTTAGAAACTAGTTAAAATGTTGATTGGCCAAACCCTGTAGTCAATCATCAACTAGTACGGTCGTCCTAAGCGTCCACGCTCAGGAAGCGGCACAAAAATAGGCTTTTCATCGGTATCAATTTGAGTCGGCGTTTAACTTTAAAATAGGCCCATTTTAATAAAAGTGGTTTACAGAACACAGTAAAGTTATTCAGAGCTCTGGGTATCCTTTCGGTTGTTTTACTTTAAGGACCAGAAAATGAATATATTTTTCTCTCTGGGGTTTTTCATCGTCACCAAGAGTGTTTCCAACATCTATGCCCGAGAGGAGTCTAGGTATCGTGTGCTTGCTTTGATCGCCTATTTACATACACAGTAGAGACAGTACTGTAATAAATACATATATATGGTCAATTTTTGATTGAAGTGAAGTTGATGTCTATGGACCCTATAGGGTAGCTGTTAATGTTTGTCGTTTCTGTCCTATAATGTGGGTACATCACTGTTGCATGTACCCTAGCATACAAGCTCAGGCCATGCCTGGACCAGTTGACGCACAAAGACCAACATGTATAATATATCCTGAAAAATACCAACTGTCGACAAAAGACCAACCTTACAGTTTCCATCGACGATTCTTTTCATACCCAAAACCTCTTAGCCTAGTCGTATCTCCACTACCTAGCTGCATGCAGTTGTCATTCGCCTCTTCAGTGTTTTTGTTGTGTGTGTGTGTGTGTTTGTGTGTATTTTTTATTTTTTTTGTGTGTGTGTGTGTGCTTGCCCACCACCTTAGGCAAAAAGAACACATAAGGGGCCGTTAAGCAGTTCAGCAACCTCTGAGGAGATTGATCGGGGCAGATGAAAGCTCAGTGGAAAGGGTGACGTGGCTTATCGTTCCATGCTTTCTCTGTCCCCACACACTTCACTGAAGTGATACAGTGGAGGCTGAGGATTGCTCCGCATCAGTTTGTTATTGCTCATGGAGAACTGTGATTCTTTTTGCGGGGTGGTAGGAAGAGACTATATGGGCCGAACGTAGGAAGTTCAGCAGACTCTGAAGAGGCGAAGCAGCCAGTTGATGATGAGTATGAGATTTGAATTATAGCAAATTAACTTACAAGATAGTTCATTGCCAGACAAGTGAAAAGTTTTATGTACTCGCTCATCTTCGCACTGTATCGGTATCGCACCGAGGTCCGGTTTATCCCCATGTTCAAACCCGTTAAGATCGTTCAGGTAATCTATAAAATTGCAAATGAAGATAATTTCGTCGATTGAAATGCAGGAGAAAATCCCTATTTGCTGAAGATTCCCTCCAAGCCAATTCTGTGGATAGTTTTCAAAATATTTATAAGAGAACATTGTAAAAATTTCGGAATCGCATATTTACACAATTGTGGTCTTTAAGCCCAGCTATGCTGCAATTAACTTTCCAACGAGACGATATTTAATTTGGCCTCTTTTTCAGTTACCCTAGAAATATTTGATCGATATTCGCTACTATCAAAATATTGTCAAAACATCAGCTCAAATTGCTTCGCATGTGAGAACCAAAGAGGGTTGTTGATCTACAGCACATCGCAAGTACAGTTCTGCAGCGACCTTGTTGCGCGTGTTATATTTATGAATCAAATAGCTAAATTAAATCGGTTCATCATATTTTAAGCAATAGTATGTTCGCTTCTCGAAACGTGGAACGCCTCAATTGATCAATGGAGTGCACTTTTTCCACTGTCTTTTAAATTATTTTAGATAGAAATTTTTGGTGTTGCCTGAGAACTTTATAGCTGTATGGAACCAAAAATGAATGAGGGGACTTATTAGGAAATAATCTTAATTTTGTGTTCTGACGAATTAATGTAAGTGGATCGGTTTGAATGTATGAGATGAAGTTAAGGTGGGAATATGGGCATGAGGCGGGTTACAACGTTGATGAGGTAGAATTTTCACTTTTTGTAGGAACTGACCCCTAATAAAAATTAATGATATATTTGATTAATACTGAAATATTTTACTAAATTAGATGGAGAATGTGGCACAATGGCTGTCTATGAGTGATTCAGGGTTTTTATAGTTTTGTTTAATAGCTGAGTTGATTTCTTTGCTGCGCTTGAAGCAACCTAACAAAAGGAAAGGCTGTAGATGTACCTCTATTTGACAAGCGGTGGGTACATCCGCGAATTGGGATCTGCCCAGAAGTGGCACGAAGGTCTTGTCGCTGAAGTAGACTCGTCGGCTGCAACCTAAAGAGCTCGCCCCTGTCGGGCCAAGTGGGTATGGGGGACCAACAATATACTTGAGAACCACAGAGTAAAATCCTTCTGTAGTTTTTTTGTTTTGTTTTTTGCTTTACTATACGCTTTTTCTCCTGTGTAGGCGGATATTGAAAAGCGCAGCAAGGCTAACGAGCTGCGTACCTGAAGCTGTCAGCTTAGCTAGTGGGGAGGGAAAGAACGGAGCCGGCCATGGCACGCACGCTTGCCATGCTGGCCGTTATAAAAAACGCAGATACCACGCCGAGGTCACATGCAGTCCAGGAGACAGAAGAAGATTCTACTGGAAAAGGTGAAGCTGATCGTCATAAAAGTCTTCCGAATGAGAGATAAACTCAGTAGCTATGTCTCCATCCAATATTGCTAATTGTACCACACTTAGCACAAGAGTGGAATATCGCAAAGGAAAGCATTTGTGAATTACAGCACAGTTTTCCATCCAACAGAAATGGGGTTGTTTTTTCCTGATAAACCGGCACTACAAATATCACGGAAGAAAAAGGTAAGTTGCTTGCGGACAGTAGGAGAAGCCACGGTGGATCTTTTTTTTGTGTAATAAATTAACTAGGCTCATCATTACCGTAGATTAAAAATCAGTCATGTTTGAATTTTAACTTTTGGAGTTTTCCGAGTGCAAGCTTCAAAGGGCTCTACAGTCTATGTCCCGATGGATGGTCTTAATCTAAGCAAAATCACGATCAGTCATTTTTCGTAAAAAATGTGTTTAAATTAATATACAATTTTAAACCACAAGTGCTCTGTCTTGCACTAGCTTGCACTTTCACATTATGTAGTCACGGTGGGACGTAAGTCTGAAGTACTGACAAACGTGTTTACGAAAGCGATTGTCGTGCAAACCCCCTTCACTCAAAAACAGTAAAGACGACGTACTTGATTTGGATGAAACATACTGGTTTGGCCCAGGATTGTATGACACCTCTCCTTGAAGTGGAGTCACACTAGATGAACTGACACTGACTCACCCGGGTGTACGGCTGGCCGCGTAGACCTTTCCAATGTGGAATTACTGTAATCCGTGAAAATTGTCTGCGTGTGAACTCCTGTCTAAGTCTTCCGCATACTGTTTTTTTACGGCTCATTGTTGTGAGAATTTATGCGCATCTTGGCTTGCCATTCAGGCATTTTTTGAAGTGCTATAAATAACACTCCCAAATGTGCATCGATGGCGCGATAAACTGGAAACTATAGCTAATGTCCACCTAAATAATTGGACAAAAGCACGTCCTTGTTTTTGTCGGTTGTGTTGCATGTTGCAGAAAGATGATGCCAAAATACCAGTGGTGTTAGCCCATGACTTAACCTTTGCTTAACTTGTACGGAGCCACAGCATCGACTGAGGCATGCAGCGAAAAATTACAGGTAGTGGCTATCATCGTTTCTCGATATTCTCATACGGCGCCACGCGTGTTACTTAATTCACTCTTCATCCGTCTAATCACCTTCATTTACGTACACTATACGTGACACACTATTACGCGTATGCTGCTTCTCTTGTGATTTAACTATTTGGCGTCACCGTTTCGTGCGTAGTTTATAATTGTAGCGCTTCGACGATTCAAAAAATCGAGGATGCCGAACGCCAATGGCTAATATCGAAGTGAATCTGGGCGAATCAGTATCATCGCTTGTGCACGATTTTTCTACAGTAAATTTAGGGAACGAATTAGTATTCCTATTGTGCATCCGCACAATTGTGAGGGGGCAAGAGTGTTAATCTTATTCTATCTTTTTTTCTCCTTTCTGCATCTGAGAGCATCACCTTGGAAATGTAAGCGGATTTATTACCGTTTTTTTTTGTGTTGTAAAATTTAATTATCATCAAATTGAAGATGCTGTTTAACTAGAGAGAATAATACTGATGAACTAGTTAATAGGAGAAGTTCGTAGCTCCATGGTTCCAAAAACTCCTTAATTCTTACTTATTGTTTCAAATGATTACACTGATCTTGTATTGCTATTATAAATCTCTCTTTTTCTAGAATAAAGCAGAGCAGAAGATGCCAAAGTCGAACGCTTAGTCCAAGCATCATCACACTAGGACAGGGCTCTTCCTCGGGGATGGGAGGGAAAGGCAGGGACTAAGTGATTTAGAGGAAGCAGCTCAGGGGAAACTGCATAGGCAAATGTCATCGCATCATCCATACACGTCGAAGGTTGGAGGATTTGGACACCCTTTTGTACGCGAAGTCAAATGGGAGCGTGTGGTGGTGTATGGGCGTTGGAGCTTGTTGTGGTGTTATTTCTTAAGTTTTAACAGTACATTTCACCAAAGACTCCGCTCACCATAATCCCTCCCCTGATACACGCGGAGTTCAAACGGAGTGGTCAGAGAAAAGACCTCTAAGGAGAGCTGCTGGGAGTTTAGGTTCTTAGTTTCTACATATCCTATAGTGCATATACACCAGAAATTAGGATTGGGATGGTATGGAAGAGTGAGAGGAAGGTGTTGCAGGTGTGCTCACGTGAGTGATAGGAAAGAAGAAGCAGGTTGTTGTGTGGGACAGTCGAACACTAACTAGACCATTGTTGTCCTTTTTTATGTTACCAAGAACGAGCATCAACCCTTCTACTGTACTGAACGTTTTGTGGCCCTCATTCTGTTTATAGTGTGCGCCAAAATCACCATCTTGTAGTCATCTAACACGTTTATATAGGCGCGCGGCGTATTTGGCTGTTGTACCTGGTGGTATCAGGACAATCAGGATCCGCTGTGCCAGATTACCAGTTTCCTCATTTAAACAATGTTTATTGTTTTTTAAGTACTTTTAACACACACTAGTAATGCAGATTAGGATCAATAAAAAGCATCTACTAGGACCAGTATAAAGATACTCTGCTTCTCTGTACAGCACGCCGCAGTTGTCTCTGTTGCTGTTCTTCCAGCTCTTTTGTCTGTCACTCACATGTCAGGCTTCGATAAATGGCCGCCTTTAACTACCTCCAGGGGTTTTGCATGTCTCTGTGAGGTTGCGCGACCATGGTTTTTGGTTTTCTTTGTCCACTACCTAGCACTGACAGGGTAACTTCCTTTGATAGTGATTTTGTGAAGAGCTGTTTGCTCGCTGAGCCCATTTGCCTTGCGGGACCCCTGCACCTTCACTGTCCTTGGATCGTGTAGTCTTCAAATGGAATTAGCAACTATTACCCTGATCTGATGCGTCGATGGGTGCAGATAGCGTCTTCTGTTGTGCTCCCAGTCCACTAAACGCGTGCGTATTTACAAAGTGCTCGTCGTAGGCATTTGTACGAGACTATCATCATCCTACAAACGTTCTCGTATAGTACTTTGCTGTACAAGCTTTCCTTGTAGCTTATTAAATACAGTTGGTTTGCTTCCCGTATTTGCAATCGTGTTGCCGAGCGGCTCGGCACGTGAACACGGTGTGGATTTTACTGTGTATAAACCCCAAATTGGTAAAAGAAGAAAGGTGTTTCTCTTTGTCGACAGCAACGGGGGTACAACGTTAGGAAGAGTGGACCAGCGGGCACAACGCACGGGGATATTTAAGCGCCACGGGACACTGCCGACCCGAGAGACATCAAATGTGGGGCGGGGCCGCAGGGCCAGCGCCGGGTGGGGGGGAAAAAATAAAAATTAAATAATTAAACGCAACTCGAATATAAGTTCTTTATAGTATTTATTACGATGAATTGAAAAGTTCATTTTTACGGTAATTATTCTTCTTTTCTAAGGGATGTGATCAATCTTTGACGTTGAGAATCAGAAAGTGGTTTTGAAAGGATGAGACCTGCATTGCGAGTAAATTTTAAATTAGGGGGGGGGCTTATTATTTAGGTATTCTTAGCTCTCATTATAAAATACGACTTACGTGCTTCAGCTACGTCGCATGATGAAGCAGAGCAGCGAAGTCACGCGTGTTCCAGTGACTTTTCTCAACGCTGATGTTGAAAGTACCAATTATTATGCGTCCTGGGTTACGAAGTTCTAGGACTAGTTGTTTTCCAGTATTCAAATACAGATGTATAATAATTGAGCAATAGTTTATTATTCCGAACGTGAAGCACAGTTTTTTTTTTTCCTGAAAATATTTCAAAGATTAAATCGTGATGTTATTTAAATATTTAAAATACGCGTTCCTTAGCCAATGTTCTGAATGACTGACGAATCAAAAAACGTCCAGTGCGGATTAATCTGGTCACTTACAAAAACCACACAGCTAACTATAGTTGGCAGTGCGCAAGTATGGCACGATTTGTTTATGATTTTCATTAGTTAATTTATTTTATTACATTACAAACGATTTGCGTTATTTTCTGTGTGTGCGTGTGGCCCCCTGTAGGAGGCTCCATCGCTCCCTCATTTGCTTTGTTACATTGGACATTCACCTGGTTTCAAGTTCCAATGTCATAACCACAGTGTTTCCCAAAATGATTATTTGTGATGGACAAACAATATATATATGGACATAAAAAATGATGTTCCCCTTTTACCATCTTCACTCCTGCTGTTTGCACACCCCAACACGCATGTTTTTAATGGTTTCCATGATTTGTAAGTGGGTGAGATCTGACGGACACTTAAAGAATGCCAAAGGCAAGACACCCGATGGCGATTAGAGACAGGGAACATTTATATCATAGATTGCCACGCAAAATAACTATGGTGAAGCACTCCCAGGTTTACCAAATTTAACGCCGATGTACATATAGCATAAATATTTGACATTATTAATTAATTATTATTTCTAGTAGGCTATATTAAAGCCCCTTACTCCAGGCAGTTGTATGACAAAGCAAATGAATGCTCTGTGCTGTCCTCAAATCTACTTCAGTGTTCTCTGTGGCCAGAGAGGACTGCATGAACTTTCACAGCCGTGATCGCACGAAAGAAAGGTGGCCTTCAAGAAGCAATAGCGTCTATGAATTGGTAACTTCCTCTTCTCGAGCGCACGATGAGGTGCTGTTGCAACGAAAATGTGAAAAACTTCGAAGCAGAAAACTGTTGCTGACACAAGTCTGAATGAGCATGCCTGTTGATACTGACTTCAGGGAGCATAGTACTCCATCAAAATGAAACTAGTATACTCTTAACCTGCATGTTTTTCTACGAAACAAGGACTTTAACGGCGAATAAAAGTTCCTTCAAAATCATGTAAAGCAGTCTTAACATCGCTTAAAAACAGTTTGGAACAGTAGTGGGGGAAGGGTAAGGTAAGTACTTTCATTTGTTGCGCGTGTCAGGACTATGTTTGTAGGCTGGAAGTGGAGTGATCCGTGAAAGTGCTACAGAAGTGTCCACTACATGTGACAATGATTGTGAACTATTTTTATGCAGAGAATTTTAGATTTGCTTATCTTTTGTTTTTGTTTGTATCAAAAAACAAAATATTAATATTATTGATAGCTTGTTTTATTTCTCCTAGTATGAGACCATTGTTATTATTTGGGGGTGTTAAGGTGGTCTGAATTGAAGAAGGGGCGAAGAAGGGCGATATGTTAGTTTCATATGGTCTGTGAAAATGTTAATCTGATAACCAGTTACAATTGTTCATTATTGATATATATCTAGAACTTTAGCTAAATTCTTTACATTCAATCTTGTTTAAGCCTCTTCTGAAAATAAAATGTCGTGCCAACAATGTGTACCAACATTAGATTTTAGATTTTTAATGGACCATTTCCGCTCTCTGTTCGGCTAGATCTTAAAATATTGATTTAAGAAGACAGGATTTGCACATTATCATATATGTACTATAAATAACACTTGGGACGTGTGAGGTAGGTAGTGTGATTGTTCTTGAAAGAGGCCATGAAAGGT
The DNA here is from genome assembly GCF_018340385.1 of Cyprinus carpio. Lineage (NCBI taxonomy): Eukaryota > Metazoa > Chordata > Actinopteri > Cypriniformes > Cyprinidae > Cyprinus > Cyprinus carpio. Next base: position 991,371 of record NC_056577.1, read on the forward strand.
GTCAGTTTTTAGTTACTGTGAGGTGTGGAGAGCACATCTGCAGGTTGACACGGAAAGAAAATGATGCTAGGTTTGCAGCTTGCACTGATATTGACGGTAACAGGATATTAATAAACTTCTTAACCCCAGACTCAAAGGAGAGACAATAACACGCTGATAAAATTATTTGTGTGTGACCTTTGAAGCGGAAAAATGTATACCACGTACTGCTTGTGCTTGTTTTGGTCCTATGGAACAGTCTTTACAATCCGCAATTCAATTAAGCCAGCAAAAAAATACCTAGTATTTATTAGTTGATATACTGCATGTACACTAGTGTTCAAACGTTAAAAGGATCAGTAAGATTTTTTTAAAATAAATAATTCTTTTATTTCATTAAAATTGATCAAACGTGATAGTAAATTTATAATGTTACGCTGTAAAAAAGAACTCATTTTCACTGACTAATAAGATTTAAAAACACAGATAACAAGAATATCTGATGCAATCACAGTATAAACTGATCACCACTTCAGTGACACAAAAATGCCTTCTCATGATTTTTGTGTTCTTGTATGCTTTTAGAAACATTGCAAAAAGTAAGCAATGACATAATTCATCTGTCTCTGTGATTATATTTCAGGCTCGAAATTATGTTCTGTGTATCTACTAATATTATACGTGCTGCAAAAACAGACTGTGGTTAAAAAAACGAGGAGAGTAAAATGGTTTGTGCTTCAGTTTTGCAGTCCACTTCCCCTCTACCTACTTTGTTTGGCCTGTTTTCTACAGCGGCCTTGGCGCTCTAAGTTTAGTTTTAGCTGCTTTGAGTGACAGTGGGTTGGCAACTTTTTCTAGGTAAAACTTCTGAATTTTTTTTGAGCTTTCTACATTTACATTTATTCATTTAGCAGATGCAATATACACGAGAATTGCTAGTAATACAATGTTTCCGACATCGGTCAGAAAAAGTACAAGCTAGAACAAGGAGGAAATAAGGAAAAGTGAAAGCGTAGAGGAAAATAAATACTGTTTTTAAATACTAACTAACTAGCTAGTTTAAAATTAACTACTAATACTGTACCCTTAATTTACATGTCTTTATTTGATTACATGAACACTTTCTTTATGAGTCCAGTACATTTATACAGCAGTTAGTTCTGGCACTTGAATTTGATCACCAAGCAGCGTTTCAGGAGTACACATTCCAACAAAACTGGGAATTTTTTTTTTTTAAACCTTTGCATCACTGTCAGTCTGTGTATAAGCAGTATCTGTTGAAAATTGTCTCTCTTAGTAAGTTAGTCACTGAATCATTAATTCAGCAGATTTGTTTACACACTGATCATTCAGGAACACTAGCTGCGTCAAAAATCACAAGTAAATAATTTGTATATGAATGTGTGTACTGTAGTAGGATTGAAATCTCAATGTAGCACAATGTTGTTATCATCATGTGACCTATCAGCGTCACTGCCATTCACAAATACTCTCCTGTGGCCTTATGGGATAGTAAAGTGTCCATTGTATGCATACATCAGTATCTTTCTGGAAGTAGCGGATTATCTGTGTACTCTGTTTTATGAATATTGTAAATTGGGACATGCTACACTTCACATACTTTTTTTACCTACTAAATAGTAGGGAACTATGCATATTCAGATTCAGCCACTCTCTTTATGAGTGAGTCATTGAATCGTTCATTCATCCGATTTGTTCAAAAACCACTGATTCATTGAGGAACAAAAAGGTCATCACGAGTCTTTCAATTCAAGTCATTTCAAACCATTTTACTAAGTAAATACTTGTTTATTGAACTTATGGCTTATTAAGCAGTTTTACATTTGCAATTCATGCTGTTGTTCCGAAAATCAACATAGCTGCAGCATCATGGAGTTTGCCATCTGTATTATGTAAGTGATGTTCAGTGTAAATGTTTTTTTACTGTAGGTCACAAGATGCAACTGACCTTCTCTCAGAGGATCTTGTTATGGTGAGGCATTTCCACCACTAATACACTTAAACTAATAAATCTGCACAAGGCACAGTTCTTGAGGCGCCTATATACATACAAGCTGTTTTAACAGAATATGAATACAGGGCCCTGTAAATGATTACTCCATCTGGTTCTTTTAAGGTGGAACAACGTGTGGAGCCAGCAAAGAAAGCTGCCCAGATCATCTACAAGAAGTTGGTAGGCTGCCTGCAGAGTCAGCAGGGACTGGACTCAGAGAGACGGATGGTAAGCCCCTATTCAATCATGTGGATTGTAAGTGTGTTGGATGAAATTTTGAAGCAGATTAAGCAGCTGCTGTATATGAAAAATGAGTAACGTTCAAAAAGACTAATGAAATGGTCATATGAAGAAATGCTGTGGCTGTGAAGATCATCTACATGGACCACCATCACAGTGGATGGAGGTGGGATTTCTTCCAATAGTATATCTTGGCCTACCATTTTGTTAAAAAAAGCTAATCCCTAATTGCTGATGGAGAGTCCTCGAATCTGTCTTCTGAGGTTTTTGTTTTGTCTGTAAATGTGGATGATTATGTCTGGACAAAAAGTTTTGGATATGCGTTGAACATGTGGGAGCTGCTCATAAGTGCTAAGTACAGGCCTTTATTTTCTTTTTCCTCAAAAATGTTATTTTTTTCTTTGTAAGACAGAATTCAGTGTGGAAAATCTGCTCAGTTTCTCAGATTTTTGTTCAGTTTTGCCCTCTTTTCCTTCCTTTGCATCTTGTCTTGGGCCATGAATTTACACAGTTATTTTATATTGTCCCTTAGCTGTGATACCCGTGTAAACTAATATAAGTAGATAGTTCTAAAGCAGAACTATCCAAAAACTTGCTACGCAATACTTCCTGATTTCTTCAATCACTTCGCTCATTCAAATTTTTCATTGTTTACAGAAAAAGTTACCCCTTATGATGCTGTCTGTCAGTATGGCTGAAAGCTTTAAGGATTTTGATGGCGATTCCTCCATAAGGTGAATATTTTAACATTTGAGTGTTTTAACACTGTGTAATGTTCATTTACCTCGGGCAGAGTTAAGAGTAAATCACAATATGGCAAAGTTGCCTTGGAAATACACCCTTTACAGTCTGCTTCTAAGCACACCTGAACTTTCCTGCAGGAAAGTTCTGGAAATGTGCTGCTTTATGCAAAATTTCCTGGCACGTACTCTGGCAGACTTTGAGATGAAGTTGGAGAAAGAAGTTCTTGTGCCTCTGAATAAGCTCAGTGAGGTAGCTTCTTTCTTACTACTAAGCTATATGAACTGAAACAGGCTGTATTCATGACCCATTCATGAACCATGTTATCTATGCAGGATGATCTGCCAGAGATCTTGAAAAACAAGAAACAGTTTGCTAAACTCACAACAGACTGGAATAATGCTCGCGTCAGGTGATTTTTATTTTTCAACAATTATGACCAGAATATGTCTCAACTTTTCTTTCGGCATAAGTCACACCTTCATAATTTGCGATCCTCTTTTATGAAGATGTAAACTTTTATGCAATATGTGTCTCACTTTTAGATCCCAGGCCAGCACAGGCCCACAGGCCAAGCAAGATGGACTAAGAGAGGATGTAGAGGAGGCCTGGAAGAGACTGGAGTCTATCAAGGTTATACTTGGATATAGTTGGTTTCTTCACTAGTCACAGATTTATTATGCTATTATGGCCAATTCAATATCTAGTTCAGTCATGATCAGTGGTGTCCAATCTCATACCTGCAGAGTTTAGCTCCAACTGCCTCAACACACCTGCCTGGAAGTTTTTTAGTACGCCTAGTAAAATCTTAATTAGCTGGTTCAGGTGTGTTTAGTTAGGGTTGAAGCTAAGCTCTACAGGAGACCGTCTCTCCAGGACTGAGTATGGACACCCCAGCTCTAGATGGCGCAATTACATCATTTACTACATGGTACAAGCTGATTGATCTGTTTCTGCAGGTAATTAACCTGTTTGTTCAACATTTAAATAGTTTGGTTCAGTGTTCGCTGAATTCTTCTGAACCCTCCACCTCCCCCAGCTCCACCTGTCTAAAACTGCTATGGGATTTATACCTGCCTATACATGCAGCAGCAAGCAACATCAGCATTTCATACATGTTCACAGTAGTGTGGTTGTGTATCTACTGGCAGTAGAAATGCTAAGCAGATCAGGGGTCGGATTCACGAAAATCTTCTTAAGAAATAAATTAAGAAATTTCTTAAGATAAATTCCAGGAAGTTCGTAAGAATGTTCTTAAGTGCAATTCTTGAAAAAATTCTTAATAAGTTCTCAAATATATTCTTAAGAACATCTTAATTTTTTTTTATAAGAAGAAACCATCAGCCGTTATCTGAATGAAAACATGACGCACTGATAAAATCACACTATTGTCTTATGCCGTATTTATAAGCTAAAATTAAAAGCGTTCAATTAAAGCTCCCTATCTGACTCGTTTTACAGTTGGCTACTGAGTTTTGAAGTCAGCAAAAAGTAATGTCACACATAGGCTAATCATCATGACCGATCGTGTTTACATTAACGGTCATCGATCACTTCAGAAAACTCGTGCACATCCCTAGTCCTACTATGTATTAGACGTAGCTGTTGTTGTAATGCTTAAATATAACAATTAATTTGAAATAACCCAATAAATTAATTAAATAATTCTTAATGTTTGGGATTTAAGACCAGTCTGGGGCTGTCCTGAATTTAAGAATTATTTACGATGATTTTCAAGAATTTGAATTCTTCTTAGGTTTTGTCTTAAGAACAATCTTAAGAAAAAAGATAAAAATATTCTTAAGATGGATTTTTGGGAATACAAAATATTCTTAACTTTTTTCTAAAAGTTCAAAAATAATAAGAAAACGGCAGTTAAGAAGAAATTTCTTCTTAAGAATGTTTTGTGAATCCGGCCCCTGGTCTGTCAAGACCAAATACATTAGCATTGTCATAGCCATGATAAAACTCTCATGGTTGGACTATTTTTTGTCATGCTCATTCTATTACCTACTACTTCCTTCTATCTGATCTCAAGCCAGAATCATGAAAGAGGATCTCTTTAGATCGTTCTAAACTAGGGTGCTTATACAAATGATTATGATAAAATGCCATTTGGCTAACAAGTGTAACTTTACAGCTTGTTCAAATTAAACTCACACGACTTGATTATCTAATTTCCTTCCTCTGCTGTTCATACTGTCAGAAGGCCAAGAAAATCATGTTACTTGTACTGTGAAAAAGGTCAGCTAATCAAATATTTTCGGGTTTGCCAAGTCGACATGAAACGTGTTGCTTCTTCAGAAGAGGTCTTAGTATTTTCAAGGAATGCACAGCAAGGAAATCAATGACACAGTACATTTTCTTTCTCTCAGGATCAGTATTCTGCAGACCTTTATCATTTTGCCACTAAAGAGGATGAGTATGCCAGCTACTTCATCCGTGTGAGTACATATGTCCTAAGTGTTTCTCAAACTTTGGCATCACCACAGGCCCATCAGTAATGCTCAAGTGCCCTTTTTCACCAATACCATGTCAGAATTGTGTTCCTTTTAACTCTTATTGCACTAGATATCATTGATCATTATCATTATTATTATTAAAATGTTAATTATTACAGTTATTAGATCAACAAATAGTCAATACAGTGAGTTATATCCCTTTCTTTTTTTAAAAAAAAAAAAAGCTTTAGTTATCTTAACCCTATTTATTTGTTTATTGTTTTTCAGTTAACTTGGTGTATATAATTGTGTTTGTCTGACATTTTGCGTTATTTGTATTATATGTATAAAATTTACTTGTGCTTTGTTTATAAATCATTATCTTATCATTGCCATTCAGTTTTCCTCGGATGACTCCTTGGAATGTTTTCAGTCAGTCAAGGGGTAAAAAACATGCTTAAGCTTATTTGTATGTCTTTTCTGATAGCTTCTAGATCTGCAAGCTGAATATCACAAGGCCTCATACGAATTCCTGGAGAAAAACATAACCGAGCTCAAAGAGAGTCATAGCCACACAGGTGAGCAGAGGAAAAGAATGATTAGCAGTGATTAAAACATCTAAACATTCAAATCTTACAAACAAGAGTATATCTGTCTGTTTGAAGAGCCCCAAATGAGTTCATCAGAAGAAAAGGTTTTCGGAGAGCCTCTGCTGTCTCACCTTCAGAGCTGTGGAAGAAAGATTGCTGTCCCTATTGAGGAGTGTGTCGGCATGCTGCTACGTACAGGGCTCAGGGAAGAGGTAAGCACACACACGCACACATGCATATTTAAAAGCCACAAATGCACCTACACACAGATGATTGCACACCCACATAACTGCATGCCCAGTATTATGAGCATAGTGTTTCACTTTGCACTCTCATCTTAACAATCTCTCACTATCTATCTTTACATCTGTTATCTAGGGTTTGTTCAGGCTAGCAGCTGCTGCATCTGTTGTAAAAAAACTGAAAAGCTGTCTGGATTCAGGGACTGTTGACCATAATGAGTTCAGCTTTGACCCACATGCTGTGGCAGGTGAAAGGCCATCGTAACTTCTTTTTGTGTGATTTGTATGACCTTGACCTTGTTTGTATGAGTTTAGTATTAGCTTATGGCTTAACTGACAATAATGGGGAAAGTGCTTTGTGACACACCAAATGTGGTTGCAATATGTGGTTGAGGTGACAAACTGCAGCATATTTAAAAAAAGCCCAGATGTGTTGTTAGGATCCTCATTGTCTATTACAGAAACATTTCAGCCATCATTTATTCACGTTGTTTCAAACTCGTATGATTTTCTTATGTGGAAAACAATAAGAGAACTTTAGCAGAATGTTCAAGCTGCTCTTTTTTTTTTTTAAAAAAAACACTAATAGTAAATAGTGACTGATGCTGTATATAAATGACTGAAATTAAGCTTAAACATCTGTGTTATATATTCATATACTGGTATTTAATATTATTTTGTTTGTACTGTCTTTGCAGGGGCTCTTAAGTGTTACTTGAGAGAGTTGCCTGAACCGCTCATGACATTTGAGTTATATAATGAATGGTTCAAAGCTGCAGCGTAAGTCTGTACATGCAGCTTGTTTGTTTCTGTATCAGTGTTAAAACTGCTTAGATACTGAGTTTGAATGCTTTTTAATTGTCTTGTCATTTTTTATTTTTAGAGAAAAAGAAACAGATGAAAAATTAAAGCAATTGCGGACAGTGTTGCAAAAACTTCCCACAGAAAACTATAACAACCTCAAGTACGTCAGAGTTTCCACTCTGAATGTCTCATTTCCACGTCAAACTATTAACACACATTTTCACACTTCACATTCACTCCGTGTGTCTGGCACTGACTTATCTCTTTCTCCATCAGATACCTTGTCCAGTTCCTGTCACACTTGTCAGAGCAGCAAGCGGTGAATAAAATGACACCCAGTAATATAGCCATAGTGCTTGGACCTAATCTTCTGCGGCCTCGCAGTGAAGAGTCAGTATAGCACCCAGTCTAGACTAAAGTATGCATCTAAAATGTAATCTCCTAAAATGTCACTCTGCCTTTCTCTTTTTCAGTTCATTGCTGGACATGGCATCTGCCTCTTCGGTGCAAGTTGTGGCTGTCATAGAGCCGCTTATACAGTATTCCAAGAGCCTCTTCCCCGAAGGTACAGGAATATTACATAAGTCATGGTTCACTGTTGTAAAAACAGCAATCAATAACTTTAATTATAACTTTAATCGTATTACTTCCAGAATTTTATTTCTGTTCATCCTTTAATGCAGAGGTTCCCAAACTTTTTTAAAATAAAACATTTACTTGAAGTACCACGTGGTATTTTAAGTTAATATTTTAATCATTTTACTAGACTTTTTCATGTTTACAATTCTCTGATGTCGCTTAATGGTAATATGGCATGCAAACAGATAAAAGATTTTAAGTTTTTTAGTAAGTGTTTTATTTTAAGCTTATTTTGTCTTTAAGGTAGACACAAATCTCTTTTTAGCTGTGACAGGGTCTCAGTCCACATTACATTCACACTGCGGTTTTAGGAACCCAATTAAATTGAATAATACTAATAAAAAACTATATTAATATTATTATGTTTTACTCTAATTACAAAAATGAAAATATATTTTTGTTGTAACTTACAATTGTACTGTATAATACAAATGAATATTTGCTAATAATTATAATCATTTTATTTAACACTACAAGTTATAACATTAATAATTATGTTTTAAATTTTAAATGTCTAAAGCTTTAAACATTTCAAGTCCTCAAGCTTTTAGTTTGGTGGAATACTGCTGAAATGCTACAAACTTTTGCTCACAAAAATGTTGGAAATTATGCAAATGTGTAAAAAAAAAAAAAAGTGAACCTAGCATACATTTGCATTCCCAAATGTATGTTAAACTCGCAGTTATTTAGTATGTTATTTAATTAAATCTTTAATTTGACTGAAACCTTTGATTTAAACCTTTAATTTGATAATCACTATATTGTGATTATTGTGCTGCCCTATTCCTTTGTTTTCATTTTATTTGGATTTTTTAGCTTTCCATCAACTCATGAACCTCCTTTGGGGAAACCCTGCTTAATTCTACGTAATTAGGAAGTTTAACATTTTATTTTTGCTGAATTATTTATTAAGTATTATATATATATAAAATATAATTAAAACACTGAAGTGCAATTTTATTTTGTGAAATTCAAAATATTTTTTTAAAAACAACTTCTTTTTAGAGGTTGACTTTGAGGGTCCCAAAACTTCCTGAAAGCCCGATCCCGAAAATATCCAAGAGACCTCTTTCTGACAGCATCTTACCCTCTCCCCTTTTCTCCTCTGGTCGACCATCCCTATCAAAAACTGACAGGTAGTCAACCAACTTGGTCATTTTTAAGGTCAAGATTTTCTACTAAATGAGACTAACTTAAACTTACAAAAGGCTTATTTTGTTTCGGCTTTGTGTGCTTCTAATTTCAGCTCGGCATCATCTGAGGATCTTGGGGTGACAGTAGTTGTGAAAACTCAGGTGAACCGTGATGCTGTTGTGTGGGATAACAATGATTCTAATCCAATTGCTCAGCCACCTACACTGAATCACATGCCTTCGGCACTTCCTCGTTACACTCCGGTACACGCCCACAGCCAATCACAGGCTAAGACACAGTGCTCCAGCCAATCAGAGCCAACTCAGGAGCTGGCCTCCCAATCCCAGGACCCCTCCCTGAAGATCACTGCCCCTTATAAACGTATGTTGGTGATCATACAGTACAGACCAAAAGTTTGGAAACATTACTATTTTTAATGTTTTTGAAAGAAGTTTCTTCTGCTCATCAAGCCTGCATTTATTTGATCAAAAATACAGAAAAAAAATGTAATATTGTGATATATTATTACAATTTAAAATAAAATCACTTGAATAAGGCAATAAAACACATACAGAAAATTGGTTCCCGGGACTTTTGAGAACTGTGATCATTATCACATGATCCTTTAGAAATCATTCTCATATGATGATTCATTATCAAAGCTGGAAAACAGTTCTGCTGCTTAATATTTTTTCAGAACATGTGAAAAAATATACTTTTTTAGGATACTTTGATGAATAAAAAGTTAAAAAAAAAAAAGAAGCTATGTTTTTAAAATATAAATATTTTTTAATAACAATATACACTACTTGGTAAGTAATTTGGGGTCAGTAATTTTTTCTTTCTTTCTTTTTTTAAATAAAATCAATACTTTTATTCAGCAAAGATGTGTTAAATTGATAAAAAGTGATAGTAAAGAAAATATATTATTAGAATATATATTATTAGAATTTTTATTTTTATATTTTGAATAAATGCAGTTCTTTTTAACCTTTTATTCATCAAATATATTAGACAGCAGAACTGTTTCCAACACTCATAATAAATCAGAATATTAGAATGATTTTCTAAATGATCATGTGATAGACTGGATGTTACATGTGACACTGAAGGCTGGAGTAATGATGCTGAAAATTCAGCTTTGCATCACAGGAATAAATTATTTTTTTAAAGTATATTCAAATAGAAAACTATTATTTTAAGTTGTAATAATATTTCACAATATTACTGTTTTTTCTGTATTTTTGATCAAATAAATGCAGGCTTGATGAGCAGAAGAGAGACTTCTTTCAAAAACATTAAAAATAGTAATGTTTCCAAACTTTTGGCCTGTACTGTAGATGCTTTTTGTGTTGTCTCATTGTGGTAGCACCTAAATTTCCAATTGATTTCTGCAGCAAGGAGGTCTTTCATCCAGCACAAGACACCAAACCCTGCCAAAGGCCCTCCTGTGAACCAGGCAGGTGCTTTCCCAGCAGCCCAGACGAGAGTGTTTCCTGTTCCTCTGCCGAGAAGCTCTGAAATAAAACCACCACCTTCGCCCAAGCCCGAAAACACCCAAGCTTCATTGCCCCCGTTGCCTGAAGGAGGACCACAAAAGAAACCCCAAGGCAGAAGACCTAAAGTTCCTCCTCCACAACCACCCCAAGCACTGAACAAGCAGCTCTCCTCTCCAGCTCAGTGAGTCTTGGAGAAGAAAGTAAACTGGGAAAAAGCACTGGTTTGCTATGACATCTAACAGTTTGTACTTTCTCATGTGCAGTATCTTCTGGTTAATCTTTTAACTGCAGTGTTTTTTAATACACTAGTGTTCAAAAGTTTGAGGTCTGTAAGATTAAAAAAAAAAATGTTTTTGATTTATTTCGTCGAAAATACAGTACAAAAAAACAGTAATATTGTAAAATATTGTTACAATTTAAAAGAACTGTTTTCTATTTTAATATTCAAAATGTAATTTATTCATGTGAAGGCAAAGCTGAATTTCCATCACTCCATTACTCATCATCACTCCAGTCTTCAGTGTCACGTGATCCTTCAAAAATCATTCTGATATGCTGATTTGGTGCTCAAGAAAAATTTTGAAAGCAGTTGTGCTGCTTATTATTTTTGTGAAAGCCGTGATGCATTTGTTTCTTTGATGAACGAAAGTTCAAGAGAACAGCATTTACTCTAAATTGATAAATATCTTTACTGTCAGTTTTGATCAGTTTAATGCAATCTGAATAAAAGTATAAATTTCTTAAAAAAAAAACAAACCTTTGACCCCAAGCCTTTGAACAAAAGTATATGTCTTTTGGTTAACCTTTATTATCTTAGATCAGCTTTAGAGATACAAGTTTTAAGAACTGTCAAACACAAATATACCACAGTACAATCTGACTTCCTTTGGTTTTAGTTTAAGGCGTACTGACAAGCTTCACATTAGATATTTATATATAAGCTTATACTGAAGCATGACATTTGAAACGCCATAACCGTAAGATTATGTTCGCACTTGTTAAAAGCATTTTAAGGCTGATGTGGTTCATAGCTTCTTTTAATGAAAACTTTATTGCTGTCATTGAAGGGTAACATACATTGCTATTTTGTAAATTTCTTGTGCAAAGCCGCTCATACGTACAGTGTGTACATATTATATTGTGATTAAGGGAATGGAGAGGTTAACTTTCATAATAAAACTTAAAATCAAAGAAAATTCATATTAATATTTCAACAGAATTTCATAATACATTGATAAAAGTTGTTGGGCATCATATAATATTACCGTATACTGTGTTGCTCTTAACATATTTATCATGTAATAAAGGAAAGAGAAATGAAAGTCATGGTTGGTTATTTGATCTGTTTTGTTTGTGCTGATGTGAAAACATAAAGCACATCACAGCGACCAGTGGGTCTTCGTCTTATCTTTTAAAGATCACTGGTTTCTCAGGAGATATTTGTTTTAAAAAATTAAACTGCCACACAGTGTTCACGATGGGAATATGAGCTATTAAAACTACATGAATGCAAAATGCAAAGTGTTAGATAAACTTGTATTAGATACAAGATAGCTAGCAGGTATATGTCTGTACTTCTACATGGTATCACTGTACATTACATACGATAGAGGTTTACTTGAAATCTAAATACTGTAAACTAAAATTTTGCATATTTTAATGGCATATTGTTACCACTGTATAGCTGTGTTTATTGTGCATTACAGAGCATTTGTGGCAGGTTTTATTTCCCTGGATCAAATCTAATATTTTAGGAATGAGAAGGTAGGATCAAACATAGGTGAAAATCTGAGATGCCAGAATTTATGTTCTTGTCCAATTTTAGAAAATTGATAGATTTACTCATATTGCATGTAAATGTGATGTTTTTTGTTCTGTTCTTTTTTGTGATACTTTCTTTCTTTGTGTAGGGGTAAATAACAAATAATTAGCTTTCATTTTCCCCATTGCAAAATTTTAAGGAATAGTGCTTCCAAAAAATAATGTCATTATGAACTTGTATGACCTTCCTTATTGGAACAAAAATTTTAGGTGAATATCCTTGGTGTTCTTTTCCATATAATGAGTCTGAATGAGAACTGTAAACTCCAAACTCCAAAATGACAAAAAAAAAAAAAAACACCAAAAGTTGAACAAAAGTAATCCCGTTGACTTGTGGGTTGTAAGTAGTCTTCTGGAGTCATACCATAGCTGTCTGTGAGGAACAGAACAAATTTCATTATTGTTACATTTACACTTTATTATTTAATTGTTATTAAAGGGACCCCAGCCAAAAAGAAAAATCCTGATCTCATTCCAAACCTTCCACACATTTCTTTCTTCTGCAGAACAAAATATTTTGAACAGTGTTGGGAACCAAACAACATTGAACTATCTTTTCAATGAATCAGTTTTTGAAGTACAGAAAACCAGTCTGGATGATTCGTTCAAAAATCAACTCGAACCCGAGTTGATTTGGTTCACAAGTGACTTAATGATCCAGTTCACAGCCTAAAGGAACAGAATATTCGAAGTCGATAATGACTTTTGGGAACTTTGGTCTGTGTATTTTTGTTCGATTATTTTTTTTTGTAGCTTTGGTGTGTTTATCATGTTTTGATAAAAATGTGGTTTAGTAAATTTTTGGAGTATGTTTATTTTTGACTTTTAAAGTATCCCTTTAAAAGTGCTGTACGATTTGGACGATAGGCGTCTCATAGTGTTAGACTTTGATTTCTTCCTCTTCTTCAGGATAGCTGTATGGTCCTCTCCTATGAGAGTTGTTGGTGTTTGTATTCCTGAGTCCTCCACTCCCATAATGACGTGCCAGCACATCAGCAGCCCTCTGGAAACTCTCTGGCTTCATGCCGTGATCCTCAATGGACATGGAGCGCATCCAATCCCCCAGCATGGATTTTTTGGGTGACTCACTATTTACAAAGTCTGAATGCTTCCACTCTCCTCCATATAACCGTGTCCTACCGTCATCATCTTCTCTCAGGAGAGAGTCCACCAAAGATGTGGTTGCGTCTGAGTCCACCTCAGAGTTATCATCGGTGGACTGTGTTTTTTCACTGATGGGATCAGCCTTCTCACACACAGGGCTGTCAATCATGGCAAAGACTTCAGACATGAGGGAAGGGCCCAGGTCAAGAGTGAAGGAGTTCATGGAGTCAGAAGGACTGATGGAGTCTGAACAGGGGAAGGACGGGATACCCGTGTCCGTGAGTGAGCCTCTGTGGATTTCAGGCAGGCAGGCTGAGGGAGAACTGCCCTGGGCTGGACGCTCAGTGCGGGACAGTCTCGGCAAGGTTACAAAGCCAGACTCCAAACCTGCAAAACAAAGAAACATGAAACAAAATTGTTCTTGCTTATGAGTTTGACCAACAGAGGGCAGTGAGAACCAACACACTGCATTTAGCAATTCCAGACTGCAGCTAAGAGTAGCAAATAATTTCTGCCATATGGCTGGATGCCCTTAAAGTGATAGTTCACCCTAAAATTAAAATTTTTTCATCATTTACTCATCCTCATGTCTCAGTGTTTTTGTCCATACAATTATGGACCCCACTGACTTTCATTATATGGACAAATAGTCAAAATATCTTCTTTTGTGTTGCACAGAAGAAAGTAAGTCATACAGGTTTGGAACAACATGAAGAAAGTGAGTAAATAATGACAACATTTTCGGTGAACTGTCCTTTAAAGATCTGTGATTCTGACCATATAGAGCTCTGTAACACTGCACACTTGGCACAGAAAGGGCAGCAATTACAAATTACAGGAAAATCATGGATATAGAAACTCTTCACATGATTGAAAACAGGGCTCTAAGACGGGATGTGCGCTCAGCACTAAAACATCTCATTCATAGCTCCCGGTCAGAACAACATTCCAGCCTTCTGTCTGATGGTGAGTCATTCAGTCAGCTGAATTAAACACTTAGTTTGCTTACTAAAACTTTCCATATATTGATAATTAAACTCATCAGACTGTTTGGGTGTGCATTTGGTGTATGTAGTTTTTTTTGTTTTTTTGGTATGCGGGGGGTTGTTTATGAGCAGGCTCTCCTGCAGAGCAGCCAGTGAGGCATGTTTGAGGTATTTGAATGGGTGAGGCAGACGCTGATCACTGAACTGTAATGTCTGGGTCTAAGGAGTCTGGGATTGCCACAGGTGTTTAGATGGTTTATCAAACAATTTCTGTTTGATCTGACACATGTTTCCCTGAAGGACACAAAGCTAGTAAACAAACATATTTAATTCAGACAAAACATACATGAGACACAGTGCCTACGTACACTACCATTCAAAAGTTTGGCATCGGTAAGGTTTTTAATGTTTTTAAAAGAAGTCTCTTATGCTCAAGAAGGTTGCATTTATTTGACCAAAAATACAATAGTACAACAGTAAAATTATGAAATATAAAAATTTACAAATAACAAATTCTATTTGAAAATATTATTTATTTTTTGTGATGGCAAAGCTACATTTTCAGCAGCCCTTACTCCAGTCTTTAGAGTCACATGATTGTTTCTGAACTCATTCTAATATGCTAATTTGGTGCTCAAGTAAAACTTCCTTATTTATTACCATTAAAAACAGTTAATGATTAACATTTATGCTGATATACTAACAATGATTAATATTTTTGTGAAAACAGCTATGAATACTTTTTTCAGGATTCTTTGATGAATATAATATCTTTTGTAACATCATAAATGTTTTACAGTCACTTTTGATCAATTTAATGTGTCCCTGCTGAATAAAAATATTCATTTCATATATTGCTTAATCCTGTTCGGTACACACATTTCAGTTATTAATATTTTATTTTCTTCTGTTTTATTTTATTTTATATTTCATTTTATTTTACTGCTTTCTACAACATTTTTTGCTTACAAAAACTGCACATTCACAACTTCATTTACTGTATATTTAATCCATGTTATGTGTATAGAACTGAACTGAATTTATTAATGCAGTGATGACTATCCTTTTAGATGCTCCTTTTGTCTAAGATGTGGTGCTACAAAAAATGTGCAAAATTATATTCATCAAGGTAACGTTCATGATTTTTTCAAGCTTTATAAGGATTTCATTTATTTTCATGACCTTCGAAAGCCTAGTTATCTCACATTTAAAATTCCTTGATTTTGTACCATCATAACTTCCATCAGTAATGCGGTTTCAATCATATCAGGAGTGACTTATGTACACACACAGAAGGCCCATAACTTATGGGCTTCACTTCTGCATTTGAATCTGAATCTGACAAAGGTGAACAACACTTACAAACTCACCGTACAAGTATGTGGAGTTCTCTGGTGTTTTGGGTGAACTAGGGAAAAGCACTTTCACAGGACAGCCGTTGGGTGAGTCCACGTCCAGCCGGGGGAGGGAAATGGCATTCTTTATGATTGGAGAAATGGGTGGAGGTGGGGGTGAAAGGTCCTTGGAGCTGCCGCGGGGCCTTTCGGGGGTCCTGCGGACATGGCGAAGTGTGCGAGAGAAGAATCCCTCATTCTTCTCTGAAGTGCAAGAGTCTCCATCTGCGTTATTTCCTGCTCCACCATGGTTGCTGAGGAACGAGGTGTCCCCAAACACATCCCCTCCACGGCCCACATGCATGGTGTGGCGGAAGTCGCCCAATGGGGGGCTGATCATGTCTGGGGTGAGGTCACCTTTAAATCGACGCTTTCCTGAGGAGTGGGAAACCAGGCCCTTCAGGCCGACAAGCTTACCCAAGTTCATGGCTTCTCCGGGTTCAAAAAGTATGTTTCCAGAATCAGAAAAAAACAACAACACAAAAATTGTTTAAAAAAATGGTGAGAACACCGTAAAAAAGCAAATTATACACGTATCAAGCTTCAAAATATCTCAGCAGAATAACAACCGCAGTTGAGTGGAAAGTTTCTTTGCACAGTTTCTCAAAAGGCAGAAGCATTCAGCTATGTCCTGTTTTGGCCATCGGTCTTTGTTCATATCCAGAAAGATTCTGTGAAGATAAATGTGAGCTGAAAATATGCATGACTCCAATTCCTGAAAACCTCGGCTGCATATGTGGTTAAAGATTCTGGGCTTCACAGTTGTTCTGGGTTTGTGCTTTTGAAAAAAAAAAAAAAAAATCAGTTCAGAAATAAATTCAACTCAGACTGCAGATGTGTGGTTTAGGACTGAAACCATGTGCTCCTTCTTTAGTAAGGTCCAGAGAGTCTGCTGCTACATGCTCTGAAAGATGCAAATATTAACAAAATATCTGTTAACAATTCAGTTGCTAAAAAGAAAGTGATACAATATGGTATGAGACACAGGCACAGACATGCTACACTAATTATCAAATTTAATGTAAAAATGTATAAAAGGTTTTTAAAATGTATGTTGTGTAAAACTGAGTTAATTTGACTTAGTTTTTAATGAGCCTTTAATGAGTGTAGTGCCCTTTAAATACCTAAATTCAGCTTTAACGCACTTGCACTGTACAGTATTTTGGTTTGTTAACTTTAAGGGCATCCTTTCCCAAAGTATGCATCTTTACCCAGAGAATTTTTCCACTCTCAGATTGTAAAATGTAAAGAGGCCCTAAGGTTACATTTCACAATGACATGAAGTTTGAAAATTTTTTCCAATAAAATTTTCTAATAAAACAAGTTTTCTCAATAAAATTTCCCATATAAAAAACATTTAATTAATAGATCAAAACATTTTGTTTACTATTAATAACTATTCATATCTTTTTTAGCATTGGGTCAGCTCAGGCTTTTAAATTGTTCTTGACTAGTTAAAGTCATGAGAATCATTTCAAAAGGAGCAAAGTCTCATTCCATCAAACCACGACAAGCTTTACTTCGGCTGTGGTTGCACATTTCATGCTAAATTACCAGTAAAGACTCACCATGTGTGATAAGGACAAACTCTTTACCTGATTAGTGTTTAGGTCATAAATCATATCCATTCTGCTGGACCTAGGAGAAACACTACAATATATATATTTTAAATATACTGCTAAAAAATGACAGAGGCCACATACCTTAATCAGACTTGTGTAATCAATGAGATCGCATGCTTTTCCAATACAAGTTCATTCAGTAACCTTTGACCTGCACCCTGCTAAGGCGACAGGGAGGCTTGTTGCTTTATCCCTGCATGTATACTCTCCTCATGCTCCTCCACTCCCACTGGCCTCTGCTCCTGATCCTTTGTTTTTAAAGATACTCAAATCCAACGGCCCACTCGCCAGGAATCTCCAGGGGGGAGATAAAGGGTCTTTAAAGGCAATAAATTAAATGTAATTATCTGGGCAATAGTAGCCTACGGCTTGACGGAGGCTCCTTAAGGATTGGTCATGTTCAGGATAAGCCCCTAATCCCTCTTTCCCTTTCCTTCACCCCGAATCCTGCTGGTTCATTCCAATCAGTCGTCCCAGTTTGAAGGGGTTTTTGTAAAAATCAACAAATGTCCTGTATGAGAGAGTGAAACAGGTGGATTGCGTAACAGACCATGATTAAAGCAGACCAAAAGTCCAATACAAATGATATTATCAGGCATAACAATTTGAGTGAAAATGTGAATTTAAAAAATAACATGAATTTCAGAATGTCTTAGCATTTGGGTACAGTTTTGTTTTTATTAGTGACCTAGAAATAGTGTATTTATTATTTTTTATTCATATTTTTATTGTTTATGTTATTATTTATATATGTCTTTGTTTTACATATATTATAATATTAAATAATACTACACATGCCCAGTCAAACACATATTGAATATTTAAAAAAAAAAAAAAAAAAAAAAATTAATGTATTCGAAAGAAGTTTCTTTTTCTTAACAAGGCTGGATTTATTGATCAGAGCAATACGGTAAAATAGTTGTGGCAATAATTGTTATTTTATTACTGTATCAACCAATGTTTACGGTGTTTTTTTGTAATCATATGAATTTCAGCTTTGGTGAGGCAAAAACATTAAATAAATTCTTATTATTCTCAAACTTTTGACTGATAGTGTATATAATATATCATAACATTGTTTTATTTTTTTGTTAATATGTTTTCAAAGTATTAATATTTAGCGTATTTCATAAGTATTGGTCAAACATGAAATCACATGTGTCCATATAGATTTACGGTCAAAAAAAATTGTATTTTGCGAACATTGTCCCCAAACAATAATTTTTTTTCCAACATCTGCCGCTGCCGAAGAAAATAAGAAAAGGTTGTTGGTGTATGTCGTTGTGTAATGTGCTAAACATAACTTAACAAACTAATCCACTGACATTCAGCAGAGCTGCTGTTGGCTCTTGACATGACAAATGGCAATAAAGACCAAAACACACGGTCTCATAATTCTTGCAGCTGTTTTTAGTGAAATCCAAACAATACAATTATGTTTGTGCACTGTTTGAGAGAAGGAGATGTACGCGTCAACCCTAAACTACGGCAGTCTAATAAATCCCGTGTGTGTGTGTGTGCATGCATGGGGTAAACATCTCTGTCCATTACAGACATCCATTACAGTACCCACATTCAAGATTGGAAACATGTTTGGGGGTTTTTTCTCTTCTTTCCCTCTGCGTGGGACTGTCGGCCTTCCTTCATGTGGGAATAAAAAAGTTTGATCTGTCTGATCTTAATAGCACTTGCTCTTTGCAGCCGTCCAATGCAGATTCGATAAATATAATTAAAAGTAAATGATTTGAACATCAGTCACATTCAACATTTGTTCTTTTGAACTGAAAAAGGGTTCAAAAAGAGTTTTCATATACGTACTTAACATATTTCTCCCCATTCTTGATCAGCTAGGCTAACACTACGTTTAACTTCGCTAACTAGGTGAACAAACATTCAATAGATAAGGCCTTCATTTTTCCTTTTTCACCCAATGATCCTCCACCTTTTTCTTTCATCTCATGTGGTCTAAAAGAAGAAGAAAAAAAAAAGGCTGCCAAGGCGTAAATCATGAATACAAATAAACTAATTTCATCAGTTTGAATCCCATCCTATTAGTAGCAAAGCACTCATGCACGACCGTCTGGCAGAGGGCGCGTCCATTATGGAAAATACCACCAATGCAAACCATCTCAATGGTTTTTTGTGAAATTCTACTGTAACTGGCCCCTGTCTGTTTTACTCATGAATATTATTCCGTATATTTTCCTATGTACACTTCTTTATTTTTGATCAGAAATCTAATGCTATCTTCAGAAACAAATAACCTAATCTAAACTAATCTAAAAAGAGGCACAGGTTGGCACAATGAATACTACGTTAACGGACCTCTAATACACTGTAATGCAAAATGATAGCCTAAGGAACGGAAAATGACAAAATAAGAGTAAACTAATATATGGGACAAGGACAGATCAATGTTGCTGAACCTAAAATGTTGCTGTAGCAGTCCATTGATCTAGTCATTTGTTGAACTTGGATTCATTAACAGAATGACAGATCCTAGTTGTATTCACCAAAAGTATTGCTACAGTTTACACATAAAAGCAGAGTTGCAAGACAGTGCATGTTTTCCTCATCAGTAACCAAAATCAGAATCTGAATAAAAGCTCATTGACTAGTTGTAAACCTTAAATTCCACCATCTAATTAAAGTTGATTTATCATAAAGAAGAAGTCATAACTGCCGCTCATAACGGACATGAACGTAAGTAGCCTATGCAGTGTGGAGCGCGCATTCTAATTTTACAGCAGGCACAGATTAGGTTTCCTCCGTCATGCACTCAATAACACACGACTTGTTGACTAAATTAACATTGTTTACGCTGTTAATAGTACGGACTAAACAAAACGCGAATGTTAGCAATACTTAATATGTATGCTCCTAATAAGTAAGACACAATTCAAAATTCTGAGACATTAATGTGACAATTGAGTATACCAGTACAACTCAGCCTCGTGGGTTGATAAATACAAGTTTATGCATGCCCCACAAAGCGATGAAAGAGATTTATCTCCACATAGTAGTAAGAGCCTGCAGTCCCACCATAAATCTTTCTCTTTTGTACAAGTCTTCCGTTGATGAGGCAGCGGTCAGTGTGGGAGCGCCGTGTCGCGTTTGGTCAGGAGAGACTCGCGGGGCGGGCGTTCGAGAACGCACTTGGACAAGTTCCATCTTCCCAGTGTGTTTCAGTGCCACGACTGTATATCTCTCGAGTAGTTTGTCAGTTTGCAGACATTTTATCGCGGTGTTTAGTGCTGAAACGTTACATATCTGAGGTTTTTAAAGCTTTGTTTATTTAGCCCTGTTTATTTTTAATCTGGTGCAAATGAAATGCATTTTTTGGGTAATGCTATTAGAATGATGCATATTGGTTATGAAATCACATGACCAGAGTCCTGTCAAATGTCTAGGCTACTGCTTTTCAAACTATAATACATTAGAATCATAATAATACATATTAATTAGAAATAATTCACATTATTAATTTAATAATAATTCATTAAATAGTTATGGAAAAATACTATTTTAAAGGTTTATCGCTCGCTTAGCAAACAAGATTCCATTTTAAGTATCCTCGTTTTCTTTTTTTTCAAAGCATGTGCCTGTGTTTCAGGATTGTAATTATACAGTCTTCAAGTTTTCAAATGTAACATTCATGCGAGTTCCCTGCTTGAGGATGTTTCTGCTTTCAGCAGGGATTGCATAAACTGCAAAAGGCCTGTGATCAAAGTCTAGATGGCTTTAGTGTTGGTGTCACCATTGGGTCAGAATAATCATAACCCAGAGCCGTGTTAATTGATGTAAGCAGATCAGTAGATCAATGGAAGTTCCTGCAGTTTTGTATCCAAGGGCAATGCCAAGTAAAAATTGAGCACGGAAAGCAGTGGGAAATTGATTGTGATTCATGAACAGTCCCTCTCATGTATTGAGAGGCGAAAATAGCCCGAAAAACACGCTGATCCATTCAAAACCGCGGCTGCTTCGTTAGAAATGAGAGATGGATTGTAAAAAAAAAAAACAAAAACAAAATCCCATTTGGGATGAGTAAAGTTTGCTTCTAAGTCATCATGGAGTATAAAACGCAGCCATCTCAGAGATGTAACTGCATCGCTTTGCATTTAATATCAACAGCTACAAGATCTTTTTTCTGATCTTTTCTGT
Source organism: Cyprinus carpio (assembly GCF_018340385.1). Lineage (NCBI taxonomy): Eukaryota > Metazoa > Chordata > Actinopteri > Cypriniformes > Cyprinidae > Cyprinus > Cyprinus carpio. The sequence goes on from NC_056577.1 coordinate 1,012,782, forward strand.
CATATATTTCATCTTTCCTTCTCTGTTTTTTCTCTCTGCTCCTTTATTGTCCCATTAGCTGCTCTATCTTGTTCTTCTTAGAGTAAACAATCCCCTCTGCTCAAGCATGCCAGGTATTTGCTGTGAATAGACATGTAGCGTATTGTGGATACTTTTTCAGATGCTAGGTCCCAAAAGGTGAGGCAGGGATATAATTTAGGTTTTTCTCTCCCCTTTTTGACAAATATCACAACAATCGTCCTTTTTTCCTTTGTCCACCCCAAGTCTCTGTCCTCTCTCATCTGTTTCCCCCCCAGTTCCCCTCCTCGTCCTTCAGTCCAATGCTAGTCTTTTTTAATTATTATGTTTTTATTATTAATACAAAGGCAATTAGGTAAACAAAAACCACAGTGTCCTTTATTCAAACCCAATCCCCTAAAAACCTATTACATTTTTTTCTATAATATACATAATATAAGTATTTTGTTTACTTGAAACTGAAATGAAATGAAAGGGTTACACTATAACATCAATGTGTGTTAAACACACACACACACACACACCCACACACACACACACACACACACAACAATATATAAAACTTTGGTAATACTTTACAATAAGATTTCAGCTTGTTCAACATTAACTATATTAGTTTAACATTAACCGAATTATATATCATTTATTATATTGTAGTTAATACTAAATTCAAAACTAACTAATAGATTAAAATGTTGTTTAAAATTGTATCTTTTAACATCAGTTAATGCCCCTGTGAACAATAACATGACTATTAATATTTTTTATTCACTACATTCAACAAAAATTAATAACTCTGTAAAAATATGTTTTCACTTGTTGTTCATTTTAGTTTAAGCATGCAATGAGACCTTATTGTAAAAGTGTTACCAAAACTTTTAATGTAAAGCTTTGTTCAGGTCCTTCAACACCCAATTTAAGAATTTTGGATGACAAACCGGAGCCTGGGACGTCCCATAGACTGCCAAGTAACTAACAGTGTCCAAGGGCCATTACGTTATTAAAGTCGCGTCAGAATACTCACTGCCTCAACTGCAATCTGATTATATGAATCTGAGGGAACCTTTTTGTAGCGAAGAAAACAACAATAACTATTTATTCAACATTCCTTGTTTTCCCTTCGCTTACAAAAATTGTCCCATTGCGTCATATAACCTAGATTGCACGTCTGATGGCAGATGGAGTATTCTGACGATGACTTTCACACCTTTTATGGACCTTGACACTGTTATTTACTTGGCAGTCTATGGGACAGTCACAGGCCTCCCGGTTCTCATGCAAAATATCTTAAATTGTGTTCCGAAGACGAACTGAGCTTTTACGGGTTTGGAACGACATGGGGGTAAGTGATGAATGACAAAATTTTCATTTTGGGGTGGAGTATCCCTTTAAGTAAAGCAGCACAAGGCAAATGGCAGATAGAGTACAAACCAGTGAAGTAAAGAAACAGTGCAGATACAATTATTGTAGTGCAAGAGAGCTTATTCAGTCTGATTAAAGTGACAAAAAGCTCAGAGAGCAGTTCTTTATTAAACTGTCTGAAGAGGTAGCTGAATGAGTAGTGAGCAGACCAATTCTCACACACAGTTTCTGGTGCAGGTCACAGTTTGTTAGTGGGAGGGAGGAGTGAAAAGCGACCTGGAGATGTGGGAGCTGGGGGGGGGGGGGGGTCCTTCAGTCTGCTGGTCCTGGCCTGGAGACCCCACAGTTTCCTCCATGATGGAAGCAGACTGAGGAAGCTGTGTGTCAGGTGGACGTGATCACCTTAGGGCTTTGCGGTTGAGACGGGCTCCATAAATGTCAAGTGGAGGGAGGGAGAGAGACACCAAAGATCTTCTCAGCTGCTTTTACTATGCGCTTGAAGGGTCTTCTGGCAGGGACCACGTTGCAGGCGCCATACCACACAGTGATGCAGCTTGTCAGAATGCTCTCGGTGGTGCCTCTGTAGAAGGTGCACATGATGGGGGCCGGCCTCTGGCTCTTCTCAGCTTAAGTGAGGAAAGTAGAGATGCTGCTGTGCTTTTTTGGCCAGTGCTGCTGTGTTTTTTAGTCCAGGAGAGGTCCCTCTGTGATGTGCAAACCCAGGAACTTGGTGCTGCTCACTCTCTCCACAGTCGCACCATTGATGGACAGAGGAGTATGATGAGTGTGCATTCTCCTGAAGTCAACAACAATCTCCTCTTCTCTTCTCCACATTTAGAGAGAGATTGTTGTCACTGCACCACCAGGCCAGGCTGCTCACCTCGCTTCCTGTAGTTTGTCTCATCTCTGTTGCTGATGAGACCCACTACAGTTGTGTCATCCGCAAACTTAATGAGGAGGGTGGAGTTGTGTGACGGTGAGCAGTCATGTGTCAGCAGAGTGAAGAGAGGGGGGCTCAGCACACATCCTTGGGGGGCCCCAGTGTGATGGTGCTGGATGTGTTGCTGCCCTGACCCGTACTGCCTGAGGTCTTCTCAGTCAGAAAGTCCAACAGCCAGTTACACAGTGGTGTTGAGCCCCGCTGGACCAGTTTTGTGAACGAGCTGTTGAGGGATCATTGTGTTGAATGCTGAACTGAAGTCTATGACAGCTTCTGACGTATGAGTCTTTTTTAGTACTACAGTCGTGGCCAAAAGTTTTTTTAGAATTACATAAATATTAGTTTTCAAAAAAGTTTGCTGCTAAACTGCTTTTAGATCTTTGTTTCAGTTGTTTCTGTGATGTACTGAAATATGATTACAAGCACTTCATACATTTCAAAGGCTTTTATCGACAATTACATGACATTTATTTATGCAAGTCAGTATTTGCAGTGTTTGGCCTTCTCTTTTTCAGAGGACCTCTGCAATTCGACTGGGCATGCTCTCAATCAACTCCTGGGCCAAATCCTGACTGATAGCACCCATTCTTTCATAATAACTTCTTGGAGTTTTGTCAGAATTAGTGGGTTTTTGTTTGTCCCCCCGCCCTTGAGGATTGACCACAAGTTCTCAATGGGATTAAATCGTGGGGAGTTTTCCAGGCCATGGACCCAAAATTTTCAACATTCTGGTCCCCGACACACTTAGTTATCACTTTTGGCCTGTATGGCACAGTGCTGCTTTCCATCCGGCTGGAAATGCATTGTTCTTTCACCAAACTGTTGTTGGATTGGTTTGGAAGAAGTTTGCTGTTGGAGGGGTTTTTTGGGGTTACCATTCTTTAATTCCCCCTGGCTGTGTTTTTGGGTAGAATTGTGATTGAGCCCACTCCCTTGGAGAGAAGCAACCCCACACATAAATGGTGTCATGATGCTTTACTGTTGGCATACACAGGACTGATGGTAGCGCTCACACCTTTTCCTTCTTCCTGACAGCCTTTTTCCCAGATGACGCCCAACAATCGGAAAGGGGCTCTTCATCGGATAATATGACTTATGCCCCAGTCCTCATGCACGTCCATTCACTATACTTTCGCAGAAGGATCATTTCCTGGTCCCTGATGTTTTTTTTGGAGATAAGTGGCTGTCTTTGCTGCCCTTCTTGACATACCAGGCCATCTTCCAAATGTAGCAGTAGGTGCGCCGCACTGTGCGTGCATATGCGCTTCACAACCTGCCTGCCTGCCATTCCTGAGCAAGCTCTTGCACTGGTGGCACTCCGATCTCGCCTTTGCGAGCGGTTGAGTCTCTCTTGTTAGGGGGGAACGTACGATCCCTGGCGCTTGCTGGACTTTCTTGGACGCCCTGAAAGCCTTTCTTATACAAGAATTGACTACCTCTTTTCCTTGAAGTTCCTTGATGAACCTATAAATTGTTGATTTAAGGTGCGAACTTAGTAGCCACAATATCCTTGCCTGTGAAGCCATTTTATGCAACGCAATGATGGCTGGCACCGCGTTTCTCTTGCAGGTCACCCATGGTTAACAATGGAGGAACAATGATTTGGGAAGCTTCACCTCTCCTTTTAACCATGTCAAGTCTGCCATTCTAGATTCAAAACAACAATCAGGAGCCTGACATAATGATCTTCCAGCCTTGTGCTCGTCAACATTCCTCACCTGAGTTAACAAGATGATTACCTGAAATGATCTCAGCAGGTCCTTTAATGGCAGCCAATGAATGCAGTGGAAAGGTTTTTTTTTTGGGATTAATTTAATTCATGGCAAGAAGGACTATGGCAATGTCATCTCATCACCTCATAACGATCTGGATATATGCAATGCTATTATAAACTAAGCAGCAACTTTTCCAATTTCCAATATTTAGGTAATTCTCAAAACTTTTAGGCCACGACTGTAGATGTGTGAGTGCTGAGTGGTAGGGCGGTTGTGCGATGGCGTAATCGGGCGAGTGGTTGGACCATATGCAACTGAAAGGTTCGAGAGGGGGATAGTCAGACTTGATATGGTGCATGACTAGCCTTCGAAAGCACTTCAGAGATAGGAGCAGGATGGAGACGGCTTCTTCGGGACTGGAATGATGGTGTATCTTTAAGGCATGTGGTGGCAACAGCTTATTTAGTGAGAAGGTTGAGAATGTCCCGTGAAGCCACCATGAGTTCCATTGCACAGGCTCCTCGTACACGCCAGGAATGCTCAGGACCTCCGGAGCTGTGCGTGAGTTGATCCTGCTGTGTATCTCCTTCACGCTGATCCCGGGGTACAACGTCTCACCTTGTCGCCGGGAGGAGGTGGAGTCTTCTGTGCAGTGGTGACTGTTTTAATTTAATTTCCTCAAGCGAGCAAAGAAGGCGTTAGCTCATTCAGCAGGGAGGATGGTGCGGTCACCGGTCCATAGTGGAGCCCTGTAGTTCCGTTATGGTCGGTAGCCCCTCCACAGGCTCCGAGTGTCCTCTGCTGTCACTGAATCGATAGGCTAATCCTCCTGGAGTACTGTCTCTCAGCCGTCTCTGATGTAAGGGAAACAGGTCAAGTTAGCTCAAAGGGAATCATTTTAAAGATTTTAAGGGAATTCGAACAGAATCACTGTTTCACGGCTGATCACCTGAAAAGCCACATCGATTCCCTGAAGCGGCCTTATACTCAACTCGCTGGATTTAGACCAAAGTATAGTGAAAACACTATAGCTAGCACAGTAACATGCTTCGGCAGTACCAGCCATGAACTTAGTGAGCAAAACCCAAGCAAGAATGTCTGTGACAGATACGAACGCCTCAGTGAGGTGATCCCTTAAGCTATTCCAAGAGTTATTTAAAAAGCATACCACATACGTGATTAGAAACAATTAAATCAAATGTGTGGCTTCAAGTAGATGAATGGAGTGACAATGACGATATCCTTTAGAAGTCCTGTTTTAGTTCATAGTGGTGCATATATTATCCATTGGCAGCATTCTCTGTGCCTTCTGGGAGAAAAGGGATAGTCCTGGAATACCAGAGTGGTAACAGTCTCTTTAGGCATTTTCAGTCTGTTTTTTTGCTACGGTGGGGGAAGTCCATCCAACGACTTGGTGTTAGCGCTTCATGGCTTACATGTGAGGGTCAGACTGTCCATTTCTTCGCTTACTTGCCCCAAATTAGACCAATCTTTCTTCCGAATTGAACTTGCAATAAATTGTTCTAATGTGTTATGTTGAAAGCTGTTCTGTGAAAAAGTTGTTTAGTTTCTCTTGCTTCAGACTGTGGTGCGAGTAGTGGATTTACAACATCCTCCTACTGCCTTGCTGTGGAATTCGCTCATGTTTCAAACCCGGCTCCCCGATCGAATCTTATTGTCTGTTTCACGCTAACCTGATGCTGCAGGATAGGTCGTCCCTAGATGTCCTCTCGGCCCACCTCATCTCCAGTCTCTGAAGGCGCAATCCGCGTCTTCAGGCGTCTGAGACCTCCCCTGTCATCCCCGCTTCTGGTTGGCCCGGATAGTATGGTCTTTGTGACTGTTACAATGATCATTTATTGTATGTGGCAGCCTGCCTTAAACATATTCGTCAATGCTGTCAAACAGTCTTGAAGAGCTCTGATGACCCTTCCGCCACATTGTATTTTGTTTTTGTGAACTTGGTTTGGTGACTTTAACGAGCAGTCTGTATGCAGGCTTAGCATGCAGTGAAGTGGTATGAGGCAACCAAGGTGGGGAGAGGGGAGGGCCTCTTGGAAGCTCCTCTCTCCTCTCTGGGGTGGTGTAAACAAAGGCAGAAATGTGGTTACCCCCATGTTGGAAAGTCTATGTGTTGGTGTATTTTTGGGGGACACACTCTTATAAGGTCCCCTGTGTGGTTTGAAATTCCCAGCTATGATGAGTAAAAGCCCTCAGGGTGGGCTTGGTCTGCTTGCTCCACTGATGTGTTGTGTAACAGTAAATTAAATTGTCCTCGCTCCTGTTTGAGGGTTTTGGAGCTGGGCAGGGATGTATACAGCAAAATGAGCAGAATGGCTGTGTAGTCCTCATTAGATAGGAACAGCGGCATGTAATAATCATAAACTCCACCAGGTGTGAGCAGTGTTTGCAGACCACAACAGCCATTGGCGGCACCATGCCCATAGTTAATGTAAACAAAAAGCCCACCGCAGCGGGACTTACCTCCCGCGACGAGAACTAAGTAAAGGATCGGGCTTAAAGATTTCTTATCCTTTGAGTGAGAGAGGATAGGATAGATATCAAACTTTTAATGATCTCTAAGATTTTAAAAAAAAGTTAATGCTCTATAAGATTTCTAAAATAATTATGTAAAAGTGACAGTACAGTACATATCAACTGATCCTAATGGCCTTTTATTTGTCATTTCTAATAGATGGAGTATTTTATGCAGAACAAAAGTAAAAGCTTAAAAGTTTTTTAATCCTATGAACAACCTTAGTTTGTACATAATGTACAACTTTAGTATTATACAGCCTTCATCTGTTCTCTGTCGCTGAAATGTCTGAATAGTTTTGACATTTCTGCTGGCCCCTGAAGGATTTTAAAGGACGAAACTAAGGCATGTTTCCCTCAGAATGACTTGTTTCTTCATATGGAAATTATTATTATCAGGTTTTTATTTTTAGAGTTTGGATTAATGCACTTTATAGATAAAAGAAAATTAATCTTTTTTTAATTGTTATTTTAATTTAAAAAAAACCCATGGCGACACCATTCCAAAGATATCCAAAATCCTTTTCACAATTCAGCATCTTCATTATGGCTTGGGGCATCATGTGACAAAGTTTGTTTGTAAATTGCCATCATATATCCTCCTAGAAGGAGTCCCATGAATTTCACCCCAAAACTCCCAAAAACGTGAAAAAAAAATTCCCTTATGAAGAACAATTAGTGCCCTGCGCCCATAGTGGCTTCAGCTTTAAGAAATAAATAGCTAAAGTAGCCACCCTAATGTGTCTACCCACAATCCATTGATTTTTTGTCCTTCCTAGCATTTTTCCTAAAGGCTCTCCCCATGGATTATGTACAAATTGCCTGTGTTCAGGCCCATTAACTGTGATTCCTAGTCTTGAGGGATCAGTGCCAAAAGGGAACGGATCCAGCAGTAGTATTCTTAGCTTATCATGGCAATGTTTATTGAGCTCACGATTTGAGCGATGTCCGGGGCTGGGGCTTTCCTCTATGCTACCTCATAAATGAACTCTGGGTTAAAAATAGAAGTGTTTGAAGTTTGTAATATCATGTTTTGCTTCAAAAGCTTCAAACAGTCCACAAAGGCATTTAACACGTGTGCTGAGTTATTGTTCACAACATGATCTGAGAAATGATGACAAATTTCGTTGAGGAAACATCGTGAATTTGTCTTGTCCCACACGTTTGATGCTTATTATTGATAGTGAGGTGATTTTTAAGAAATGTAGAGTAAGCTTGTAACTGAGTGTAATGTATGTACAGTACACATTTTTACAAGTCTAATGTTAGTCAGAGTTTCCTCCCTCCTGTGCGTTGAGTTATTTTCTGCTTTGGGCTTTTTGGGTTTTTTCCTTTTTGACATTAGACATGTTTTGTATTCAAAACTCACTTGCAGCATCTCATCCTGTTTCTATGAGTTGCACTGTTTTAAAAAGTGTTTCTGTCTTGCAATCCGCTTTCCGTCGTTCCAAGTATCACTCTTGAGTTTTAGTCTAGGCAATCATGCCTCTTTGGGGGGTAGAGATAGGTGGCATCACGGTAGGTATGTGTGTCCATTATGAGAGAAGCTTGCCAAAAGACTAATTAACTCCAATCCGACAAAGAAACTGCAGTGCATGCTCTTTAAAGGGAATAGTTTATACCCCAAAATTAAAATTTTTCTGAAAATGTCTTGCCCCCAGGCCATTCAAGATGAGATGAAAATTAATATTACATCACTTAACTCACCAATGGATCCTCCTGCAGTGAATGGGTGCCGTCAGAATGAGAGTCCCAAAACACGCTGGCATTACAATGATAGCACAACATGAACTTCCCACCAATGAGAACACCATCTTGTGAAATGAAATCTGCATGTTTGTTAGAAACAAATCCATCATTAATGCATTTTAACTTTAACCCATTGCCTTTTGAACCAAAATATGTGTCCATGATCTATAATACCGCTTCTTCAGTGACAAAATCCATCCTCTGTGATCATGCTGTGAGTCATGCTGTAGATCGTTAAGATGGTTAGTTGTCAAGTGTTTGGAGTCTCATTGAGGAACAGGGTGGGGGGCGCCCATTCACTGCAGAGGATCCATTGGTGAGTAAGTCGATGGATGCTATCTTGTTCTGATAAAGAAACAAACCTATCTAGCATCTTGGATGTCCTGAGGGTTAGTATATTTTTGGGTAAAATATTTGAGTTCTCCACTGGATGAGATCGGATTTGCCGCATGGTTTTTGTCCATGTGACTGTGACTGGGTTTCTTGCTTTACAGCCAAATACCATTAGATGTCAATAATGTTATCTTCTTCTGGATCAGTCTAACAAGGGCTTTGTTAAATCCTAAATGTAAAATATGGCATTTGCAAAAAACAAGACAGGCAGTGATATCACTATTTTGTAAGTAGATCAAGTTTCAAGAAAGAGGTGGATAGTGTCAAGTGTAAGGGATAAGGATCAAGAGCACTTTAAAGTAGTTGGGGTGCCAGGAAGGGAAATGGAGGCTGGGGGAAATAGGGGCCATAGTAAAACAGACGAAAATGTTCCTGGTGAAAAAGGATTTCCTCCTCAGTAAATTACTTATTGCATATGGTTACAAAGCCTGCCAAGGCTTTAAAACTCTTGTTCACATTTGCATGATTGTTTTTTTTTCTTTTGCCCATGCTAAAACATTTAATTCCACATAGGTACCTTGATGGAGTAACATCTTGAGGGTTACACAAATGTAAGTGACCTATTGGTTATGTTCTCCTGTCTGGGTGTGAATAAAATTCCGTCAGTCCCACAAAGCAACACAATCCTGCTCTTTCTTCTCGTCTCTATGTTGTTTATAGGCAATAACAGGCATGGTTTGATATTATGTTACTTTGTCCAATTCAAGTCTTCTTAAAGGACAAGTCCAATTCAAGTATCATAGCCCTTTTTGGTAATATTTTCTATACTCTGTGCAACCCCTAAAAAAAAAAATGGTAGAAGTTGTTCACTGTTGCTATAAACCTTTTCAAAACGATGTACCTTTATGGTACTAGATATGCATCCCTTTGTGGTGTAAATAACGTACAAAAGATGTACCACTTGAAAGAGTTTCGCACACCAGTACCGCTTTTTACCTTTTTTTTTTCTGACCAGTGCAGGTAAGTTTATATAAACCTTATTAAATGAGTCGCAATCCATTTCCATTTTTTCCCCCAAAGTCTCCATTTTTTGGTGTTCCATGCGCAAGTCTCAAATAATTTTTGGTTCACAAATCTTTGTTCTGTAATGTAGGATCATCAGCTGGTTAAAAAAACTGCTAAAATATATAGGTGGGCCAGAGCATTCGCTTTTGCGAGCGTGTCCATGTGTTATTATAGTATCAACACAAACGTACTTAGAATTTTTAAGACAATGGATGTTTCACCATTGTGTTATGTTTTTTCCATAAAAGGGCCATCGGTGAAAATCTTGAACAAATTCTGTTGTAGACAAGAGAGAAAAAATGGGGAACCAAGTGGCATTTGAAAAGGTTTAATATCTTCTTAAATGGGGACCAGTGGCATTTGAAACCGGTTTAATATCTTCGTAAAGTAAACTCTCGACTAACGACCAACACACAACAAATGAAAAAAAAAAAAACGAAAAAACAAAACATAACCTAACCATACTAGGGAAACCTATTTCATATTACTGATGAATATTAAGTCATAATTTATGAGATTAAAAAGTCATAATTATGATAAAATGCAATGGGTTGTCATTATGAAATATAAAGTCAAGATTAAACAAATTGTGACATATATATAGTAGATATAATAGTATAGCTTTTGTTCACTAATTTTTTGTTTTTTCCTCATAATTCACACAGGTTTTTTCTCTTTCTCATCCTTAAAACTTAGTATGTCATAAGATTGACTCTCTATCTCTTAATTATGACTTCGTACCTCTAATTTGGACTTTCTCCTCTAATAATTATAACTTTTTTCTGTCAACTTTGCCAAAATGGTCACCTTAATGTGAGGTGCAATGGACTTCCAAACTTAAAAGCACATCACCTAGAAATCAGATTTTAATCAGCCTACAAACAACATAGTAACTTTTTTTGTTGAACTGACTTTGTGGAATTTCGTTTTTTTTTTGATTCAGAAGTTTTCACCTCTGAAGTTGCATTTACGCAAGCTTTAAGAACGTGTCCAATGTCATTGTTTGCTGTGTTTGGAGTTTTAAATTTAGGATTTTGGAATCCATGCAGTTAATTAATCAGTAATTAATAACTTGCCGAACGTTACTCGACTATCAGAGATTTCCCATCTGTCTTGTTTAATTGTCATTTTCCTGATATACCACACCATCATTTACATTTCTGCAAGATGCACTAGGTGGGATTCTGTGTGTGTGATTTGTTGTGCTTGGTATTAAGTGTCTGACAAGAAACATAGAGAGTTTCAGAGACTGTCAATTATACAAGCATCTGCCAATACAGGTCAGGCTCACAAAACTCCAATATATTTTTTCCCTCATATTTTCTCCATACCAATTTTTCCCCGAAAAGCAAATATTTGTCTAATTGTTGCGCCAAGGCACAGACACAGAGCCCAGTGGTCAGATCCCTATTTAATATCTATTAGTACTGGAAAGAGCATTGACTTGGGTTTATGAAAGACAACGAATGTTTGCCGTCTGAAAAGGAAAGAGTTTTTTTTTTCTTGTCTCTGTGTGTGCGGGGTCCCGGGTTGGATGTAGGATAGGGTGTTTACAATGTGTGGGTCGGGGCTATTAGAGAATTTGTAGCATTTAAAATCAACCTAGAAACTAAAGACAGAGCATTTTTATATGACCTTACAGACTAATTCACACATAATTTAGATAAACCACATCCATCTTTTTTCATTAAGTAGGCTCACATGACGAAACCAGTCATATTCCTGACTACACCTGCTTCGCCCTGCTTTTTTTTTCTTGATGCTAATTAACTTCCTGTGGGAACATGCCTTTTCTTGGCACACGTCTCCTTGGAATGGCGGGTGCGATGAAGCCGGGGTGGAGGTGTAGCCCAAAGAATTTGTTTGGAACTATGTCCTGCTTCCGTGAATTCTGCCCTGTCAGGAAGTGTGACTCGGCCCAGACAATAGGCAATTGTGATGCTGGACCTGAGCTAACAGGAAACTCAACACACACAAAAAAACACACACAAATGCCCACAGTGTCAGAATCAACTTTTGTAACTTAAAACAGTCCCCTGAAGTCAAAGTAGCTAATGAGATATGAAAAGTCTACTGTGGATCACATGGAAAATGTCGTACCATTCCCTAATCCTAAATCTAATTGCTTGTTGTGAAAACACTTGGGAGGACAGTTTACATAACTGTGTTTGTTTACTTAGTTTAGCCTGTCTTTAGATTTTGTCCAAGGACAAAAACACAGGTCAAGAGTGTGGGTGTGTGTGTCCAGAGCTATGAGGACTGTTGTAGAGTCTGACCTCTGACCCCTCTGTGTGTTTGTGTGTCCATGCCTTGCTTGTCTCCACTCATGCACATACACGCATAAAAAGATCTGAAATCTTTTCCCGCTGGCCCTTGACAAAGACTTACACATAGTCAAAGTAAAGCACCTGAAAATGTACGCTTCCTAAACAAACAAATGAACCATTGTATCCTCACATATCTGTCATTCTTTCAGAGTAAGCATCGTGTGTATATTTGCCAATAAATGCTTGTGTCTGTCTGAGCAAACTTGGGTTTCCAATCTGTTTCTCTTAGATCCTTTTGCCTGTGTATTTGAAGTCTGTGCACATATCTCAGTGTAATTACCCTTGTGGTGTGGTAGGTGTGTGTCAAGGAGGGCACAATGCATGGCACTCTAAGTCATTTGTGTTTTCATACAGTAGCAGCATTTAAAGTGGAAGCTAGTTCATACACAGATATATAGAGATATATTATAGATGTTTTTGTCTTTTCATAATTTCTTACTGTTCAAATCATTGTAATGCAATGGACATTTACACCAAAAAAAAAAAAAGGTCTTATGAAAGTCAGGGATTTATTGAATTAAGTGCATGGATTACATATAGTTTATCTGTATGAATACGTTATGTCCATTATTGGGAAAATGCATGTGTTAATTTGTAGAATTTTTTACAACAAGGTAACATTTGTTACTGCCTTTAAATTATGATGATAAATCCAGAATTACAGAATAACAAAATAAGCTGTTTAATGATTTTGATATATCAAATAAAAAAAATATGGGGCTAAGATTTTTGATTCTATAAGTTTGAGGGTCACTGGTCTACTGGAGAAGCATTATTGTAATGACAATTAGTTGGGTGCTTTATAAAAAAAAAAAGAGCAAAATATAATTTGGATTTATTCCTTTGATTTAGAGTAAAAAGGTGACCTGGACATGTTTTTATGAGTTTCAAATCTGTCGTCTCATTAGCACTCCATCAAAAATATTCATCTGCGTCCTTCAGCTAAAATTCAGGGATGTAAATATTCACTGGCAGGCACAGACTATCTGGTTGTTATGTGGTTACCAGAGCAACAGGACTCTTGGAGGACCAGGCTGGAGCCTGTGGCTTCTGGGCTGCTGTGTGTGAAGGCCTGTCACTCTGTGGCTCTATGCCCAGCCACCACTCCGGAAAATTCCTCATAAGGGTCAGCAGCGGAGACGCAGTCAAAGCACAGCCTTTTCACTAACTGCACCGTTAAATGGTTAAGTCAAAATGATGCACATTCATATGGTTCCGCATTTTTTAATAAATCTTACATTGGTCTTTTCTTGCTGACAAACATTACACTAGAACTAAATTAGAGTAATTGCAATTGGTTTGGAATTGAGAAATGCAGTAGAAAAAGTCTGTGTGGTCCATTGATTTTGCTCATCTGGCTCATAAGGTTCTCAGTCTGTTGATGTGAGTCTTTGCTAAGCCTAAAGTAATATGCGCTTACCAAAACATTGGCATTTGCAGTTCTTAAGGACACTCAGCAACTGTGCTGTTTTTTCACACGGCCAACGAAAACTGCCATAGGCCCTCAAAGGATTTCAAATATTTTTTTTTAACCCAAAAAGGTTTGTTCTGACAGATCCCAACAAATGTGCGACATGGGGTAAACTACAGTTCAAACAGTAACATCTGATTATGTGAAGCCCAGCCCATGCTTAACAGGAGTCCTGCAGCTTCGAAACGTTTGTTCTTCTTTGCCTTTAGCTGTTTTTAAGGTAAGCTGAATAGTGCATGTATGAAAATAAAATAAAAACAGGATATTACACAATATTATAGCCCTTTTTATTCTAGAATTGAGTATTTAACACAAAGTATATAAGACAGTTTAAAACCTCAGGGTCTAATAAATAAGTTTAATAATGCCAAGTTGTTTCATTTCAAGTAAAGTCCAAGTAAAACATAATGAGACTTGGAAACATTTTCATGCCATATGTGTACCAAATGCTTTATCCCCTGGATGACACAGAGAGAAATCAAAACAGAAACACAGATCAGGGACAAAATACATATTCATTCAAGTACTTCTTATGATTATGTTTCAAAACCTCTGGTTTGCCCTGTAGTTTATTAACTCCCTGAATTGGATAGTTTCCTGTTGGCTGGCAAAGAGTAGCAGATTCCAGTGTAAAGCACTTTTGTCTTTCTGTATGAAATTCACACTTTAAAACAATCCTTCCTACTGCTACTGCTACTTAAAAGTCTAGGCAAAACATGCTAAACTTCCCAAATTCCAATGTCATCTCGCGTAAATGTCATTTTCATGCTTACAGATGGCAGCCGTACTAAAAATGTGTTTTTTTGCAAGACTGCATGTGGCATTCTTGTGTGGTCCAGCTAATGATGGGCTGTGAATGTGCAGAGCTGCACCCTCTGTGTGAGCAGCTGTACCTGAGGTAGGATTTAGCAACTGGGCCTGCGGTGACGGGTGAAGATGGTCAATAAATTAAAGTAGTTCCCTTCAACTCTAACTGATAAGAAAGATATTAGGGAGACTAAGCAAAATATTTACAACAGTGAAAAGACATGACACACAATGAATAATCTTACAGTTGCTGCTTCTGACATATGTGTCCATATTCTGGTTCCTGGCTCCCTCTTATGGTCAAAATGTTGTTTCTAACCAGAGATGTAAAGAGTACCACACTTCAGTAAAGTACAGATACCTTACCGTGAAAATGACTCCATTATAAGTTACAAGCCACCAATTCCAAAACAACTGAGTAAATGTTTTAAAGTAACCGATTTTAACAGTATTTAAGTATTTTTTTACTTATTCTAAATAGGCTCAAAGATGCACTAATCAAAGAGACATGCCAGTGAAAAAACAAGAAAGAGCAAAGAGCTTTCTGAGAAGAGCAATCACGTTTATTTTCTAAAACCCAGAATATATAACTAAACAAACTCAAAAAAAAAAAAAAAAACAGTATCGTTCAAAAATATTGCAGTCATCTCATATAAAACACCTGTGATTCATGACAGCTTGCTAAGGAATTCACATTAACATAAAGTAGCCTTGTTGACAAGTTTGAGTGTGTAAGGGCCAAACGCACAAGATATTGTATTTTTAGTGCCCTGTAGTTGGCGATATCACTTCTTTTGTAGCAGAAATAAACTGCTGGAGAAAAAGCTAGGTGCCATGCAAAATGTAATGTGTAATTGCAGCACTCATTACAAATGCAGTGAAGTAAAAAGTACAAATACTTACTCAAAAATGTAGAGAAGTAGAGAGTAAAAGTTGCTAATATCTTTGATTTGTAATTGAGTGAATTATTACAAATGCAGTGAAGTAAAAAGTACTTACATTTACTCAAATAAATTACACCTGATTATTACAGGAGGTACATTAACACCAGAATCGGCAGAGTCTTATGAAAATGTTCAAAATACTGATATATTTAATCTGTGTGAAGACTAAAATTCACTCGATTTTTAATTAAAAGGAAAAAAAAAAACTGAATATTTGTACTATAAACAAAGATGACCTCATTAAATAAAGACCTCATTAAATGCCCAATTAATAGCATGCAGGCTGTCATAAACAGGGAAATATTTATTATGCATCATTAATAATTATTAATTATTAATAACTAGCATCAAGCTGATGTTTAATTGTTCGCCTTTTTTCACAAAGGGAGTAATGGAGCTCTATCTGTTCAGCAGACTCAAAACCTGGGCAAAGAGAGAGGATGCAGATTAAATGCATGTCAGTGGTGCCTGTTCATTTAATTCACAACAAAATGTTGTTTATCCAACCTGAAACTTACCCACCAGGTGTTTCTAGAATCCAGAGGGATATTATCCAGTCGAGGCTCATTAACAATTTCTCGGAAAGCAGTAATTGCTATTTGGCCACGTCCAATGTCTTCATGGCGGTCCAGATGGCAGCCTAATTTTCCTATTTAAGAAAGATTACACAATCTCAAAAGAAGTAACAGTGCTACATAATATGGGATATATAAGCTAAACTTGTCACACTATCAGTGTTTTGCATATAAATTAAGTCATTGCACAAACAATTACAGCAATAGAGTGCTGCGGTGATGACATATTTTTGTATTTTTGTATTTTTGCCAGCCAAGAAGTTAGCTTCACCCTAGTTCCCTCAACAAAAATCCATTTTTTTTATTTTTGTATTTTTGCCAGCCAAGAAGTTAGCTTCACCCTATCAAGATGTAGAAAACGTCAAAATGTACTGAGCTTGAGTTAACCAAAGCCTTATTTCTGGCATTTAACCAAAAATTAAAAAAACAAAAATGAATGATGAAAACTTTTTGAATTTGAAGATCAGGGTAAACTTAACTTGTTTTTTTGGGGGGAAACACGTATCATCTGTAGCTTCTGAAGGGAAGTACTAAATAAAAAAAAGAAAAGAAAAATATTTCAACAAAATAAAAATAAGTTACACATCTTCATAATGTCCAAAAGTTTTCACCCCCTGGCCCTTAATGCATCTTTTTTCCTTCTGGTGCATCGGTGAACGTGTGAATCTTTTGTAATAGTAGCGTATGAGTCCCTCAGTTGTTGTCATTGTGGAAAACTAGATCTCAAAATCATACAATCACTGCTGGAAAGTGTTCAAATATGCAAAAGATACTGGAAAACCAAAGAATTTGCAGCACCTGGATGATATTTCTGTAGAACAGTGGACAGTTTAATTATTCAGGACAAACAAGGGACTCATGAACAACTATCACTAAACAAACCAAAAACATTTGTGGAGCATCTAGGTGACAACACACAGTATTAATACACACAGAATCAAGCGTGGTGTAGGTTTGCTGGTGTGTGTGGTTAATAGCTTGGGCAATTTTCTCCATGCATTTCTCGGGGGTGGAGTCTATAGAAGCTCCAGGGTGAAAGTTAAACTGGCTGAGGCCCAGTGCACTGCAGCGACTCAGTTCTTCCACAAGCATGGTCTGGCTCTTACTGAACACATCTGGATTACAAGATGCAGAATCATTTGACATACAGTCTTATATACAAAACATAGAGTATTAATTATTGACTGGGTATCGATGAAATCAACAGAACTGTTTTTAAATTTGCCAACATTGCAGCTTCATCTTTAAATAATCAGGATTTGGTGGATGCACAGAACCACAGCGAGTACAGGGGGAACCGCAGTTCATCAAATAAGATCCATGTGGCAGGATGTGTATCGGATCAAAGCCATGTAGAGCACAGGCTTCTTGAAATTGAACTGCAGCTGCTGTATCAAGAGCTGGTCTCGTCCAGGAGCGCTGGGAGCCCAAGAAAAGGGCAAAAGCATGACCTGCTATGGCCACACTTGATTTAACTGCGTTCAATATTCTTCCTTAAGAATATTATTGTAAAATGTATGAATGTATTCAGAATAAAGCATCTTTGATCACCTGATACTGAGACATGAGCGTCTATGTATTTTTTTCTTTGGCTTTATTTTCCCTTGCCATGCCATTTTTCTTCTCTGCTGCTGCCATCTGATGGTTCTGCATCAGAATGTTGTAACTCCTTTGTTTCAGTAACCTCCTCTGTCTTTCTTTTCTTCTCGCCTTTTTTTTTTTTTTTGCGCGGCCATATTTTTCTGAGTCAAGAATAAACACGTGGTTAGACATTCTTGTTGAACACCATGAAAAATAAACTATAGTCATGAAAACATTACTAATGATTATCTGTAGGCTACTTATGAAAACATTACTAATGATGAAGCAGAAACTGGTGTGTTTTTTTTCTAACACACTAATAATATTCTGAAATTTAAGGGCAGGTCATTTGTGATCTGACATTAAACACATATTTCAAACATTTTATACCTAACATGATACTATAAGACAAGTTTACAAACTTCAAACTTGGATCCGGGGACCCCCAAGGGACCAAAATAATAAATAAATAAAAATAGAATAAATAAATAAAAATACATGACATTATTATTGTTTAATTCTGCGTTCTAAAACATAACTGATTAATCGTGATTATTTTATTCTACGGGCAATTTGATTTAATTAAAAAAAATATTTTTTACAGATAATATTTTTGTCTTTAATAGCTTTATTACAATGTCAACAAAAAAAGCAATTATTTAAATTTGCAAACATGTACTTTTTTAATCTCACCTTATAAAATGGATGTTTTTTGCAAACAAAAAAAAAAAACCCTGCACTGCACTAAAACATTTTCTATATTCAAATAACGTGAGATTTGAAATGATGGCGGTAATCTTCAGCCTGCAAACCGAGGAGCTTTATTGCGCAATCAACAATCATACAAAAAGTACTAGACCTCAAAATAAACAGTGCATATTTTTTATTAAAGAAACGGCCAATTTTAAGAGTTATTGGACTTTTAATATTGAAGGTCAAAAATCTCCCTCGGCTGCCCCCCTTCCGTCAGATCTGTCCAGACACACACAGACACACCGAGCAGGAAAATGGCCGACCGTCAACCAACTGACTTTACAGCGCTTTAAACACAGATTCCGCCTCTTTCGTTTACATTATCGTATTTCATATTTAACAACTATAGAAGGAGTGGTTTCATGACTAGCTATTAGATTTTGATGGAGTATTGTATTTCACGTTGCCTCAAAACCCAGAAATTCGCACTTAAGCACTTTAGCTGCAGCTAGAAGACTAGCTGCGGTGTATGTATTAATTCCTGAGGTAAGTGCTTTGTTTCAAACAGCAGATCATATAAAATGTTGTTTATTACTGATGACAATAGTATGCATTTGAAAAACCGAAGTAGAGTGAAAGCATTTAGGTGTGGTACAGTTTTTCCTCGTCGACATCTGTTAGCCACTAGCTCGGTTTTGCTAGTTAAATTAGCCAGCCAGCTAGTTAGCATCCGTCTGGCTTGCAACTTTAGCTTTCCGCTGGGCGATCGTCAAACATACTTGTGCTTATTTAATACATATTACTACTTAATCTGGACAATGTTTGCATTAAATGAAATCAAATATGAGGCGGCTTTGTGGTTTTGGTGGGCAGTGTGTCCCAACTCACAGTCCTGGCTTACGTTACTATTGCTTCCAGTATTTGACCAGATGCATATTTATGCATGTCTGGTTTTGACAGTTTCTTACGTTAACGTTACCCTTTTGATTTTTCTCGTGATCCGTTTGCAAATAATCGGCGGCTTCTGGGGGAATTTAACAGAACTACCTGAGATTTACCTTTAATATGTGTCAATTTATCTTGCTAACAAACAAGCTAACTCGGTAACATGCATCCGAGTTTGGCAGGGCCACAAAAGCGCACGATTTAACACACTTTTTCAGTTATTGCCGTTAAAACACTCGTTTTAATAATTGTTTTTTTGCACGAATCGTTCGAATAGACGTTTGGAATGCATGTAATGTCGTATATTGCACCGGAGGAAATGGGCGGGTGAACAGAGCCCCTGTCCGAAAATTCTGCCCTGCTTACTGCAGGCTCACAGACTGATAGCAGCAAGACATTCTCCCATTACGAAGATCGTGAATGATTTTGATCGGCATCTCTTTTAAAGCATGACAAACTCAGGTTGAGCATAAAACGGCATACCTATGATGTTACATATGCAGTGATTTGTGAAATCATGATCATGTGTTCGGCGCCGCTGTTTGTGCCTGAGTCTGTTATGCATGTTGTTTGGTAACAAGGCAGCACCTCTGGACTGCTTGAAGGTGATACTCAATGAAACTGTACTGTATTTTCCAGATGTTTAGTAATGCATACTCAGATAAAAATAGGCCTTTATATCATTGAGAAGGTTTTACAGTTAAGCATGTTTGTTTTGACTGAGACTGTTTTTAAACAGTACAATCATGTTTAGGTTTTTTTTTTTTTTTTGTAGAAAGGAGCATCAGGAAAGGGAACAGCAGTTCATGGAAGACAAGAAAAGGAAAAAGGAAGATAAAAGGAAACGGGAAACCTCACAGAAGGTTAGTTGTTATATTATTTACAATATAATTATGTTGGACTGTTACATTTTTTTAAATTAATGCACAGCCTGTGGTCCATACGTGGTCATACACGCATACCACTCTGTAGGTACGCATTCATTTTCAACATTCTGTAGTCATTTTTTTCGGCGTGTGTGTGTAGAATTGATTCAGTGTCTTGTTAATAGTTTGAAAGTCATCCGAGCCTCGGTTAGTAATTTGTCAAAGTGTTATTTTAGAACTAGAGATACAAAAAATTTATCTGCTTTGAATGCTCAAGCTCTATGAAGTTGGGTGAATTCTAATTGGCTGTAAATGTTTCAGAATCATGCATCATGATATCTGCCATGAAGCACAAATCTGTGGAGGAATTAAAGCTCAAGCATTGGCCTAGCAAACATTGTTCTGTACTTTGAGTAGCCTAATTTAAATATCCATTGTCATCAATACTGACTCCTTTTACCCTTGTTTCAGGTTGCAGAGCAAAAAAATAAAGGTAACTACATTTTGTTGTCTTGCTAAGCGTTTTATAATAGTTTTTGCATTTTTCATCTTTCATGTTTGTACTGTGTACTAATATCCTGAAAGTTACAAAGATAATGTGTCATTGTGCTGACAAACAAATGAAAAGTGTGTCACCGTGTTAATGTGCGTAATCTATTTATTCTTTCATTTACCTGAATGTAGCTTTTCTGCAGTTCTGCTCTCATTTGCTCCTAAATTTTCCACTACACAGTGCCAGAATTGACCAAGCCTCCATCTGCACAGTCTCCTGTCACCCCCAACTCAGCTTCCCCCAGCCCTGGCCCCGTCCCCTCTTCAACCCCATCCACTGCCACCCCGGCTGCTGGCGCCCTCCCTCAGGGTGGGAACAATGCTAAGCGGCCGGTGGTGGCCAACGGACAGCCCTCCCCCGGCACACAGAATTCTCAGCGCTACATGCCCCGTGAAGTGCCCCCTCGATTCCGTTGCCAGCAGGACCATAAAGTGCTACTGAAGAGGGGCCAGCCACCACTGTCCTCCATGCTGCTGGGGGGAGGCAACAGCGGGGGCGACAGCCCCAATGAAACAGTGGCTTCTGCCTCAGGTAAGAATCATCAAGGGAATCATTTGATTAACGGAGAAGGCTCTTTATTTAGAAAAATATGTGACAGATCACAAACAGTAAGTTCTTTAGATACACTTTAAACATTTCATTTCAGTTGGACTAAAACAATAATTTCCTCTTTTTAAAATGTAACGTAAGCTTTTTAGTTAAATTGTCCATAAGTCTAACAAATCTTGATAATGTAAATGTAGCTAGCTCAGCTCAAAACACAACGCAAGGTGTTGTACCAGTCTGTATCAAATTTTAGAATACTCATTGTGTCCTGTATACTTGGAGTACACTTACATGCTGTAGTGAAATTTTGTAAGTTAGGGTTACATACTTCTTTGGAGAGAGGTTGCAGCTTGCAGCAAAAATGAAAGTTCATAAAAATGTATTTCTTCTGTGAAACACTAAAGACATTTTGATAAATCTGTGTTTTTGTCAATACAGTGAAAGTCCAAGTGTTGCGAGTCCACTATTGTTTTGAAACCCCAATGACTCAATTTTTTTAACAAAAGCAGTTTTTCAAAATATCTTATTTTGTGTTTCACAGAAGTTATGCAGGTTTGGAACGGCATAGGTGAGTAAATGATGACAGAACCTTTTGGGTAAACTATCCCTTTAAGACTTTCAGACTCATTTGTGTTACATTAGTTTATTTGATACATGTAGGTTGTGTGTCATAAAAGAATCATGGAGGTTCATGAAAAGTTTGGTATTTTGTTTCCAGATCCAAGTCAGGGCCCTGTGGGTCCAGCTGCTCCCTCACTGCCCCATACGTCATCCTCCTCATCAATCGCTGCTTCTTCTTCTTCAAATTATGCAAATTCCATGTGGGGGACCAGCTCTGGCAGCCAACCCCCCTCTCAGGGCAGGGAAAAGGTGATAGTGGACCGGTCAGACCTGGAGGAATGGCCTAGTATTGCTGCTGGAGATGGGTCAAAGGTTGTGGATACAGCAGGTACCGGAGGTGCGGACAGTAGCGGAATTCTGAACCGCAGCGCCTCATGGGGTGAGAGGCATCTCCAGCAGCAAGCAAAAGTTGTGGGAGGAGGAAATGGGAGGAAAGGAGTGAATTCCAGCAGCCCCTCCCCACCCACATCCTCTGGTTCACCAAATGAATGTATGCAGTCTGGTAGTGTTTGGGCTTCATCCTCCCATGAACTCATAGTGGGGAATGCAGTAGCAGCATGCTCATTGCCCCCCATATCCAAAGCTGCCCCTCTCCCAGGGAGCTCTGATAGCTCCCTCGGTGTCAGCTGTGGGATTCCAGGTGCCAATTTCACCCCTAATGCCAATCCCTCTGCTTGGCCAGCCCTAGGACAGGAAGGAGCTGGGACAGTTGCAACAGAGGGTGGCTCCTCTTCTCTCCAAAGCTCATCTTTGTCTGCCAGCAACCTTCTTTCTGTGAATCAAGCCTCTCATCAGCACCAACTTCACCAAATGCAATCCAGAGACAGAGAGCCGCCCTGTGGAGAGTGGGGTGGTGCAGCACTGGAACCAGGAGCAGGACCAAAAAACACAGGGGTGGCAGAGGGGGCTGATATGGACTCTGGAAGCACAGGTGGAGGGGATGGCTCCACTTCCTCTTCCTCCTCCACCAGCTCATCATTGTGGAAAGCTCAGCCTTTGCCTGCAATCTCCAAAACGGGTGCCTCAAGGACTGAATCTTGGGAGGAAGGGGCAGGAGGGAGCTCTGTGTCTGCTGAAGGCGGGAAAGCCTGGGGTTTTGCGGGTCAGGATGATCGAGGAGATTTGACAGGGGCAAGTGCGTGGGGAACAGGAAGTGGGGGTCAGACCCCCGGGGTATCTCAGGGAGCGTGGGGTGGGGACCATATGTTGGCTGGGGAGTGGGGGGCGTCCAGTGGTGTTGAGAGTGTCAGCAATCCAGGTGGGAAAGATGGTTCGAGCAGTAACAGCAGCAGCAGCGGCGGTAGTGCCGGTAACCCGACGACTTCCTCCTCCACACCTTCAACTATGACAAGAGCTTGGGACAATCAGAAAGGAGTTGGGGATGTGGGAGCAGGAGAATCGAGTGAGTGGGGAGGCCAGGGTAGCAGAGGTGGGGGAGGTACCTCATCCTCCAGTGGCGGAGGGAACTCCAGAAGTGGCAATCAGCGCCAAGGCTACCACCGCTCTCATCAACCTCCCAACCCTGAAGTGGCCTTACAGAATCTGCTTAACCGGTCTGACCTGGATCCCAGAGTGCTGTCCAACTCTGGTTGGGGTCAGAGGCAAGTCCGTCAGAATGTGGCATGGGATTTGGAGGGAGGTGGCGGAGCAGCAGCACCAGGTGGAGGAGACTCCACACCTACAATGAGTGCACCTGCCAACGCTCAACCATACTCTGGTTCTTCTGGCACCACAACTACTGATCCATCTTCCTCCTCTCTGCACCAAGGTGCAGCTCTGAATGCCAACTTGAACTCAAACTCCATCCTCGGGCCACCCGCTGTTTCACATGGTGAAGGTTGGGATAACAGTACTAGCAACAGCAGTTCTTCTTTGCATGCCCGAGGCCCTCCACCCTCCGGTGTCAATATCCAAAACCCTGTCGTCTCACAATCTGTAGGTGGAGTAGGTAGTTCAGCCGGGGGACAAGGCAAGCCATCTGGGGGTTGGGGAGGAACTGCTTCATCAGAAGGCCAAGGGAAAAGTTGGGACAGCGAGGGACATGAGTGGCGAGAATGTAGAACAGGGAGCTCGTCAGGCAGGTGGGGAGATTTCCAAACACAGGGTACTCCATCAACTGGAGCAAGTGGCTGGGGAGACAGTCAGGAGGAGAAAGGAACAGGTGGTTGGAAAGAAAAGAGACGGGGGGATGCAGGCAATTGGGGAACGAGAGGTAGCAGTGACTGGGTAGAGAATGAGCCTGTGTCATGCGGAGGGGTTTGGGGGGATGGGAAGGGTGGTGGAGGTACTAGTGGGGACTCAGAAGTGGGTACATGGAGTAATTGGGATGAGGGAGCTCCTAGAGGGGCATGGGGAACTGGAGGTACAGGGGTGGGTGGAGACATGGGTGGCAAATCTCACCAAGGCTGGGGTGGGAAGATGCACCCGTCACAGATGCCAAACAGCCAGTCGGCCTCACAGAAAGGCCCGGCACAGCAGCAGCAACAACAATCACAGCCTCAACAGTGTCAGTCCGTGGACACAGGGGCCATGCAAGGGGGCTGGGGAAGACCACCAGGTCCTTCAGCCCAGAGCCAAAGTTCAGGGTGGACTTCAGGGCCCATACCCCATATTTCCAGTGGCCCTGTAGACACTTTAGAGTCCAGCGGTTGGGAGGAGCCTTCTCCTCAGTCCATCAGCAGGAAAATGGAGATTGATGATGGAACATCTGCTTGGGGTGACCCCAGCAGCTGCAACAAAACTGTCAACTTGTGGGATAAGAACAATGCCCCATCTGGCCAGGCACAATCAGTGTCCCCTCAGCAAGGACCCCCAACCCTACAGCAGCAGCCACCTGGAAGAATGCTAACAGGCCTCGGGAATAGGGACATGAACCCTGCACATTCAACAAACAAGGGGCCAGGAATATGTAAGAATATATGCTTTCCTTTGAAGTCTCTATTTTAATTGGAATTCACTGCTGCTTCTTTTTAACCCTTTGCAAACATGAAAACATGACGTCAAACTCTAAAAGACCATCATTTTAATTACCTCATGGTAGTTTTTTTTTTTAACATGAAATCATTGTCAGTGCAGCAGAAGCCCAAACTTGAACAGTTACTTGGTTTGATATTTAAAGAATAACTAGTGTAACATTATGTTTCCATGTAGTATACCATAGAACCATATTTATTAAAGCATTTGCTTTGTTTATCTCTTAGCTTCTTCTGGATGGGGAGGCAGTGGCTCTCCTTCCAGTCCATGTGTGGACAATGGTACTGCAGCCTGGGGTAAACCTACTGATGCACCCATTAGTTTGGGCAACCCTGATGACACTGGCAAGGCATCAAGCTGGGGGGACCCCTCTCCCAATCCAGTGAAGTCTGGTGAGTCTGGATAATTTTGTGATAGCAGTAATGTAAATGTTTGAAATTGAACTCTTCCCGAATGTATTCATACTTGTGAATATTCTAAAGGAATGTTTTTATTTTTACAGGTTCAAAGTCTATGCAAGAAGGTTGGGGTGAAGGAGAGGGCTCAGTTAGTGCTTCACGTCACTCCAGCTGGGAGGAGGAGGATGAGAGTGGTTGTGCATGGAACAGCGCTGGTTCCCAAGGCAGTAGCTCATCCTACAACTCTGGAGGCTGGGGAGCCAAGAAGGGCAACAAGGTATGCCAATGGTCAGGCTAGGGCCTATATTCAGGCAAATCTGGTACACAAGTTACTCCTGATTACTAGTTACTGAGCTTTCCGTCTAATTTATTTCAGGGTTCCTTGAAGGGTGCAGGGGACTCTTGGATGAACCCAATGACAAGACAGTTTTCAAACATGGGAATTCTGGTAAGAAATTATAAAAGAATTGTCTTAGAGAATATAGTTTTGGGAAAAACATTTTATTAACGTAATGCACTGATATGGAATTTACCCTGTTTTTTAAAATGCAATTACATCAATCAGCTGTAATTCCACCAGTAGCTTTAATAACCATTTAATTTTTCCTAGATATAAGCCAATAGTATATTGCTCACTGATACATCAGCACCTTTATTAACACATTTGAGTGAAGTCTGGTCTATGAGGTTTTCCAATGCAGTGATTTGTTAATAGGGAGAGGACCACAGTGGTCGTTCTTTGGATCTGGCCCCTGGTCCTCCGCAGGACAAAAAGATGGAAGGAGAGAAGCGTGGCATGGGCTTAAATGAGTACAATGGAGAGATGCGTAAAGGAGGACGCGGAGGGGGAGCAGGAGCAGTCTTCCGTTCACCTGGTTCCAAAGAAGTGGGGGCATGTGAACCTGGGCCTTACTATGACAAGGTATTTGCATTTCTTTATGTGTCTGAAAATGGTAATCTGTACCTCTGCTGTCACTGTGAGTAATGTGAGTATCCTTTTTCTTTAGGTGAGTGGTCAGTTGTTTAGTAGCGGAGGTGGGATGGCACAGTCCAGGCACCAACCAGGGGTGCCTCCCATCAACCCATCAGTACGAGCGCAAGTGCCTCATCAGTTCCTGTCACCGCAGGTACTTGATAATACTGAATATATAATATTACTTCAGTAAGTTGCAAAAATGTTATGTTGACAGACAAGTTGTTTTAGAGGCAGACATTTTGTTGAGCTTTTCACATTTTTTCATCTTCAACGTACTGTGCACTGATTATGCACAATAGGATTTCACATTGTCTTTAAGATAAATTCCTGTTAACCACAGAAATGCAATTGGCTGAAATGTAAGTCAGATGTGATCTTGGTAATAAGATGAACTAATTTCTGCTGGGTGCCAGGCTCTGTGCTGAAGCAGATGCCTCCTCCCAGTGGAGGTGTTGGAGGTGTTGGGGGAGGCATCTTTCCTCCACAGCTTTCCCCACAGCACATTGCCATGCTCGGCAGCATATACCCCCATCATATTCAGTTCCAACTGGTGGGTAGCTCCATGTTGCATGCTCAGTACTTTGTCTTTGCAGGCCAGATTTAATACACTCACTACAGTTCTGTTTGATTTTTCTTTTGACCCTGTGAGTCGTGCTTTCTTGCAGGCCTGTCAGCTGCTACTTCAACAGCAACCACAGCAGCAACAACAGCAGCACCTGCTGCAGAACCAGCGCAAGTTCCCCCCAAACATACGTCAACAAGCAGACCCACAACAAGTACCGTCTTTACCTCTTTTTTGCTTGACTACTATTTAACTGTTAAAGCTGCTGCGATTTTAAATGTATTCTGATAATTCTACAGTGGTCAGATGCTCTCAGAAAATTCTGAAGCTGGCAGAAAATGAGTTTTTACATTATTACATTCTTTGTACTGGTTTCATATTGCAAAATGTATATTTAATTGCTTGATCTAGCATAATTCTCTATTTTAAATGCCTTATTATAAGGCCAAATATTATAAGGTACTTTAATAAACCTCAAAATATGGTAGAAATGTTTTTTATTTTTTTTTTATTAGTTCTTCCCTGCTTATCATAGCCTTCATTCTGAATAGTCTATGCGTGAATATTGTTCAATAACCCATATGTTCAAAAAAAAGTTAAAACTTAGTTGCATTCATTTGGTCACAAAAATAGCTTGCAATCTCAATTTGTTCTTTTTTGACTCATTGTGGCTTGTATACTGTCATATTAATTATTCAAGTAACTTTTTTTGATACAAGCAGACTGGTAAACCGCTCTCTTGCACACACACACACACACACACACACACACACACACATATATATATATATATATATATATATATATATATATATATATATATAGACTAAATATTTGTGTAGATGTCCCACAGGAGATAATGCTGTAGTTTGAAGTCAAACAACATAGCACAACAGATAGAAAGATGCAATTTGTTGTCATCTGTTCTTTAAAGGGGGAAATGAAATGAGGATTGGGGTTTAACCCTCTGCAGTTGTGGACACGTAAACAATGAGTTCCTGTAGAGTTGCAGCTGTTATATTGAATCATGTTTGTTTTTCCCTAGCTTGCTAGAATCATGGCTGTTCTTCAGCAGCAGAGACAGCAGCAGCAGCATGTGGGAGGTACAGGAGGCAGCTCCAAACTCTCTCCTTCTCACCTTGGTGGTAGTGGCCCAAAGATGCCAATGTCAGACACCCTCACACACCCTGGCTTGGCAGGATCTGTAGCAGACCTGCATCAGAAAACACAAGGAACTTATTCTGGTGAGTCTGTTTTTATTTTAAAGAAACACATGAGGGTCTTATGCATGTTGAGAACTTGATGTAGTTGTGTTTTTGTAACATGCCACCTTCTGTCCTATTCTGTGTCTCGAGGGTTTGGGCCTGGAGTGAGCCTCTCTGGTCTGGAATTGGGTCCCATGGTTGGTGGCCCAGCTGGGCTTAAAGACAGTGGGGGGCAGCAGTCTCGTTTCAAGTGGATGATGGAAGGTCATTCCCCAGCCCCCTCACCTCCTGATAGCACTCTCCATAAAAATGGTGCAATACCTTATTTGTGACGCCTACGAGTTTGGGTTATACAGAGAAGTGTGAAATGTACTGGTACAAGTTTGACAGCAACTGAGTCTTCTGTTTCTCTGATACATAGGTCCAATTGCTGCTCCCCTCAAAATGAGAGGCGGTTCTCCATACTCCCAGTATGAGATGCTTGGAGGTGAGAGTTTGGGTGTGCCTCCACAAGGGCCGTCAGATCACTGGCACAGAAGTCCTGGAAACAAGATGGGCGCCAAGACTGGCACATCCAGCTGGCCTCCAGGTAAACAGTGATGCACATCTGAACATTTTCATCTTCGTCACATGTGAATATATCTGTTAGGAATTGAAATATGATTTTCGCTTCAGAGTTCCAACCAGGAGTGCCTTGGAAAGGAATTCAGAGCGTGGACCCTGAATCTGATCCTTACATGACCCCCGGAAGTATGCTGGGCTCATCGATGTCAAGCCTCAATGACACTGAGCACCAGTTGCTAAGAGACAATACAGGTAAAGCTCCCTACACTTACAGATGATGGTTTAGAATGGTAAGTGCATGTTTAATATAATTAGTTAGTGGTTGTGTCCTTTTTGTTTTATGAATCACTTTTTCAAAAGGTTTTCTAAGATCTTTAGAATCTTTGATTAAATTGGGTTTGTTCAAACATTTGACCGGTGTTTTATGACATGATTTCTTCTTTCAAAGGTAGTTCCTCTGCCACAAAAATACTTGGAGAACTAGGCTCTGAATTTTAAATTTAATTTACATAGTCATGTAAATAGTAACAAGCAAGTCTTGTATTTTGCATGTGTTTGCATAGAATCAAATCCCTCCCTCAACACCTTGCTGCCTTCACCTGGTGCCTGGCCCTACAGTGCCTCAGAAAGCCCCCTCAACAATGCACACAACCCAGGTAACATCAAAGCACTCTTCTCACTAGATTTTTTTTTTAATTTGATTTCAGAAAGGCACATAAGACTTAATTTTTTTTGTCCACCGAACTGAATTACGTAATTTCTTGTTTCTTCCCAGTATGAATACTCTGAATATATTGTGCTTTATTTCCTGTTCTCACAGCTAAGTACACAGACTACAAGCCCAGCTGGCCACTTGAGCCAATAGGGCACAACAAACCTTGGAAGACCAATCGCAACAGCTCTTATCTGCCACGCCCACCTCCAGGACTGACCCATCAGAAACAGCCCTCTATTTCTCCTTGGACGGGAGGAGGCCCACGATTGGGTAGAAGCTGGGGTGGCTCTGGAGGCGGCCAAGAAAACCGATTTGGGCCTGGTAATACAGCATCTTAGAAGCCGTAAAACTTTATTGAAAATCGCAGGTGTTAAAATGAAACACTATTTAGACATTCACTTCAGTAAATTCAACCTGTTTTAACTTTTAATAAAGGATCAGATCATAAATGGCCTCACTCTTTATCTGTGCAGGTTCTGCATGGAGTGATGGAGGAGCCTCTAAGGGGAGCTGCTGGCTGGTGTTGAGTAATCTTACCCCTCAGGTATCTGTTATGACTTATGTTGTTTTTTTATTGAGTTCTTTTGATTTCATTGCAATGATTTGTATCATTTGTTCTCTGCAGATTGATGGCTCCACTTTGAGGACTATCTGCATGCAGCACGGTCCGCTTTTGACCTTTCACCTCGGTTTGACTCAAGGTAGTGCTCTGATTCGCTACAGTACTCGCCAAGAAGCAGCCAAAGCCCAGAGCGCACTTCACATGTAAGTGTCTAGAAATCTATATCCTGACCCAAATCAAAGTAAATTTTCATAGAATTTTTCACATTTTAGCACCCTGTCAAATCTCGCTCCCACCTCAGAATAAAACATAAAGAAGGTAATTTTGTAGTATTTAAAATAAATCATATTGTGATTTGCTGATGTAGGCACAATTGCAAGAAAGTTACAATTGTGTGAAATAATTACGCTGAGAAATAGTCACAATCACGACAAATATAATAATTAAATTGTGAGACATAACATTACAATTTTGAGAAATAAAGACAATTAAAAAAACAGGTGCAGTTACAAGATTTAGTTACGTTGTGAAATAATGTCTCCGCAGTTGCAAGTTGGAGTAACAGGCACAGTTACGAGAAATGGCGACATTGTGAGATGCATAGTCACAGTTGTGCGAAATATAGTCACACTTACAAAAAACAATGGCTCAACTGCAAGAAATAACTACATGGTGTGATCTATATTGTGTCAGTTGTGAGAAAGTTATTAGACACAAAGCTGCAATTGCAATTAAATTACAATGTGAAGTTACCTATTTGAATATATTTTGTTTTACTCTGTGGCAGAAATGGGCTTCCATACCTTTTACATGTCTTCCTAACTAATCTCTGAAAATTCCTCCCAGGTGTGTTTTAGGTAACACCACAATCCTTGCCGAGTTCGTGAGCGAGGAGGAGGTTGCTCGGTATTTTGCACATTCCCAGGCTGGAGCTGGCGGAAGTGGCAATGGAGGCAGCGGAGCCGGTGGTGTGCCTGACTCCGGGCCGGCAGGCGTGACGGGGTCATCAGGGGCCGGGGCCGTTGGTACCATCAGCACTGGGAGTGGCGAGCGAGAACGGGCTGGAGTGGGAAGTTTGACGGCTGGAGGAAGCAACAAAAGTGGCGGAACCGGGCCCTCTGGCTCTACCTGGCAGAGTTTGGAAGGTACGGGCAGCTCCCCTGACCCAGCCTCTGCCCAGGGAGCAGGCCTAAGTATTTTCGCCCAGTGGAGCAGCAATGGTGCTGGTGGCAGCGTGGGCAGCAACACAGGGGGCGTTGATCCTGGCAGGGCGGGGTTGTGGGGCGGCATGACTCCAGGGTACACAAGCAGCAGTCTGTGGGGGTCTCCGGCTATGGAAGATCGGCACCAGATGAGCAGCCCTGCAGCGCTGTTGCCTGGAGACCTGCTGGGAGGAGGTGCAGACTCTATCTGACTGATGCAGCCACTTACAGACAAATACACATGCAACACACACACACATATACATACAACAGATATATAAATAGAACAGCTATCCTCCTATATTATCACAGATGCAGGAATATAGGAACATTAATCAGAATACAGGCAATTTGTGTACATGCCCTCTGTCACTCAGTTGGGTGCATAATGCATAAATATACATCAAGTATTTAGTATACATTCGTAACACCTATGTAGACGAGATTCAAAGGTAAGCACTCAAACATCAGATGCAGATAAACACTGCTGCATTATGAAACCTAGCAAAATGCATTAATACAAAATGATATAGATGACACTGGTTACAAATGTACACACACTGTCATTTTTACCCGAGCAGTGTTTCGAGCTCCCCATGATCTGATCTTCACAACATGGGAGCATGGAGGAGCAGTGTGTGGTAGTAAATCAGTACTGATACACACGTACACGCACACAAACACATCCCATTTCTTCTTATCCTTAAATGAAGACTTCAGCAAGACTTGAACAGGACATGCAAACAGTTGGACTTCAATGCTGACTCAACTGGATCAATCCTAAACCTTGAGGTCATAAAGATCACACACGCATACTGAGACGCTCTCACTCAGGCGTGCACTGTAAAGGTGAAACCAGACAAAAAAGGACAAAAATATGCATCATACAATGTTCGTTGAACGCTCACATTGTTAGGCTCCATTTTCATGCAGACTTAAATTACTCAAACACTGTTCTGATGTCTGACAAACTGTATCTCGTTGTCTTTTTTTTGTTTTGAATGATGGTGAAATCCAGAATTTTCTTTTTTGTTTCCCAAACGCTGACCTCGTTTTTCTTTTTCTTAATTGAGTATGTTGTCATAATGACGATCACTTGGATGTTACTTAGCTGTACAAGGTGCCCTTTCTGCCTGTGCATGCATGAGTGAAGTCCCAGGTAATGGAGGCGACGTTCTTTCGTGAGGCATCGATGAATGTGTGACAGCCAGAGATTAACAAGCGTGGTGTATTTACAAAGATCAGTGCTGGATTAGGGTGGTGAGTAACTGTATGAGTGACAGCTTATTTCAGGTGTTTGATGTCTATGTGTGCATGATACGTATGCAGGTGTGTGTGAGTGAGTGAGTGTAGACCGCAAGTTCAAGAACATTGGCACTAATGAATATTTCTTAAGTTGTGGTTTTAGCAGCCTTTTTTTGTTTTATATATTGTCTGAATTGCAATAATTATAATAAAGAAAACGATTTTTTTAGAACATGCAACCAACTGAAGGCATTCATACTGAAACATGAAACATGCCAAAACTTATTGTACCAAGCTGAGCTGGATGGGTGTTTTAGGAACACTTAAAAGTTACCAGTTGTTTATTTTTGTTGTCGTGTACCATTATAAATTAAGGCGGGCTTTATCACTCGTGTTCAGGTTTTTTGTTTCTGATTTTACAAAAGAAATTAATTAAAAAGAAAAAACAAACAAAAAAAAGACAATTAATAAAGGTTGAATTTAATTTCGTTGTCAATTGTGTCCATTTTCTTTTCATTCATTATTTAGGTGTGTTTCTTCTGTTTAACATTCTCACAGCTAGAATCTACTCTTATAATATTACAGGTTTGTAGGGGCCATTTTTGTTTTATAACCTGTTTAAATGGATGAACTTGCTTATTAGGTCCTTGTTAAATATTTAGGCCAGTGGTCCTCAACCTTTTTGACTCCTGGGCCCCCATTGTCCACAAAAATATTCAAAGCCCCCATGAATTTTGCATTTTTTTTTTTTTTTTTCGGAATAAGGATTAAGGATAAGGACTTATTTTTACTCAGTGTCTACCTGATTAAATATTTTAGAGCTTGGCATAACAATAAAAATATATATTCTTTATAAAAATGCCCATAGAGTTATTTAAAAAAATGTACATGACTTTACAGTTCTAGAATATCTATATCCACTTTCTATATCCAGGTTTCCAAGACAATGAGAACCCTGGTTATTCAAAGAAAAAAAGTGCGTGAATTAAACTAATATAATGATCGTTATGTCATTGTTTATCATTGTGTTTATTTTTAGTGCTTGTTCTTGTCTTTTTAATGATTTTAAGTCATTTCGAGGCCCTCCAATCACTGGTTTTAACCAGTCTTGTCAATGTTTAAGTTTTTATTTTGTAATAATGACTGACTGTGCATTATCCCAGTTATTACACGGCTACCTAAATGAGCAAATACTAAAATATTACTTCTTTTTTTTTTTAAATAAATTAAAAAATATTTTTGCGTACATAAAACACGTATTAAATTAAGGTGCCAGAGTAAGGTAATCAAAATCAGTAATAATTGTATATTTTTAAATAGTACATCTTTACCATACCATTTTTTAAATAAGATAGAAAAGACCATTTCGCTGATTAAACGGAGTGTGCGGTGTGTAGCATCATCATGTGTGGATGGAAGAGAGGCTGCGTACGCACGTCAAGCGCGCGGCCCCTTGAAGTGATCCGGGTCCTTCCGCTAGTTTGTGAATGACATCATTTCTGTGAGAAGTGCGCTGGGATACAAACAAGGGAGGCTGCTGCTCGCTAGCCCGCTAATGCAAGTAGGTCAATCCATGTGCTGAGATATGAAATCAAGGATTTAAAAATCTGAGAGGGAAAGCAGTGGTTGGAATTACATTTGTGATGAGACGTTTAAAATTACGCTTGCACTCTTCGCTGTCCAGGGTCCTGTCTTACGAGCGCGAGCCTGTCGACCAGCCTCACTTTTCCACCATCCTCACGTTAGGTAAGAAAGATGTCCCTGCTTTAGGGTCGTATCAGGACATGAGTCTTTAGGATTCGTTTAGCTGTCCTGAATAAATGTAAATGTCAACACTACGAACAGTTCGTGAAATTTCGGGATCAACATGGTCTTGGGTGCGGCTGCTACAAAATTGGCTGAAAATCGCTGAAGACAACTTACGTCTTGTGTGTTCAATTATGCAAACGCCATAAAACACTCACGAAAATGATTCGTTTTCAATAGATTCCTTATTCTAACGCTTAAAGCTTGCACACTGATAATCGCGATGGTGCATAAGATTAAATATTAACCTGTTCGTTGCAAGTTCGTAGGAACTGAACAGCAACTGTGTTCGGATCACATCACATGACTCAGATGTCAGATGTTAGATGCATGACTGCCAGTGCTGACTGCAGGTCCATTTCTTTCCCTTTTTTAAAAAAATCTGAAATGTGAATTAAATCTGAGCTGGTGAGGATCATCGAAGGAATGCTGAAGTGAGCATCCTAGTCACACCTGCTGTGTGCTGAAATGCAGATCTGTAATTGTTTGAGACTAATGTATTTGATCTAAATCATGCTAATATTTTGTAGGAATCTAAGGCTGCTTTTAGGGAAGGAATCATGGAGTTACGTGTTGGGAGTAAATACCGTCTTGGGCGGAAAATTGGAAGTGGCTCCTTTGGTGATATTTACTTGGGTAAAGAGTATATTATTTAGATGAATTGGCTACTGATGTAGATTTCATGGAAGTGTTGTGTCCTGATGTTGTAAAAAAAAAATCTTCCAGGTGCAAACATCACGTCAGGAGAGGAGGTAGCCATTAAACTGGAGAGCGTGAAGACTAAACATCCACAGTTACATATTGAGAGCAAGTTCTATAAGATGATGCAAGGTGGAGGTGAGAACTGATTTCCTTTGGTTTTCTTTTTGATGCTGTGAATGGGTTTCTAGACATGTCTCTTCAATCTTCTTTCAACCTTAGTGGGGATTCCCTCAATCAAATGGTGTGGTGCTGAAGGGGACTACAATGTCATGGTGATGGAGCTCCTGGGCCCAAGCTTGGAAGACCTGTTCAACTTCTGCTCAAGGAAATTCACACTTAAAACTGTCCTGCTCCTGGCAGACCAGATGGTAATTGAATTATTTTTTGCTACAGACACTTTGTGTCTTATTGAGGGGAGCGTTGTATTACGTTTGTAAGTGATAAGACTTGGTGGAGAAAATGGGCAAAAA
This sequence comes from Cyprinus carpio, assembly GCF_018340385.1. Taxonomy (NCBI): domain Eukaryota; kingdom Metazoa; phylum Chordata; class Actinopteri; order Cypriniformes; family Cyprinidae; genus Cyprinus; species Cyprinus carpio. The sequence goes on from NC_056577.1 coordinate 1,047,808, forward strand.
TCCTATATATTTATATTGAAAGAGGGTCTTGAGCCATATCTAGGGATCGGAACATCATAAAAACTTGTAAACAGCCACTCAGAACACCCTAACAACCGCATGGCAACACACTCATAACTCCAAAAATATCATAGCAATTGTATAGCAATGCCATGGCAGTTATCTTCAATGCCCTAGGGTCATAAATGCAAGTTTTTACTATATAAAAAGACAATATAACATTTATATAGGTTTATATGAAGTTATATAGTTATTTATTATCATTTGAATAACCCGGCTGCTGAATATTCATAAGAAAAGCAATATAAAATCTCCTCAGTAAATCAGATTTTAAAATTGTTTCATGTTTATTCTTTCCAGATTAGCCGAATCGAGTACATCCACTCCAAGAACTTCATTCACAGAGACATTAAACCTGATAATTTCCTGATGGGGCTTGGCAAGAAGGGAAACCTGGTCTACATCATAGACTTTGGCTTGGCCAAGAAGTATCGTGATGCCCGCACACATCAGCACATCCCGTATCGTGAGAATAAGAACTTGACTGGCACTGCCCGCTATGCCTCCATTAACACTCATTTGGGCATTGGTAAGGGCACTAGAGGGCCACTGAAATGCATTCCATTTGATAAAAATGGACTCTTTATTTTGGGTTATTCTAAATGTCCCTTCTGTTTCCACAGAGCAATCTCGACGGGATGATCTCGAGTCTCTTGGCTATGTTCTTATGTATTTTAACTTGGGTTCTCTGCCTTGGCAAGGCCTTAAAGCAGCCACTAAAAGACAAAAGTATGAGCGAATCAGTGAGAAAAAGATGTCAACCCCCATTGAGGTTCTTTGCAAGGGCTATCCATGTGAGTTGATGTGATTTGATCAGCTAGAAAATCATTTGAAATAAAAATTTCTCATTTAACTCGGTTCTCTTTTTTTATACATCTCCAGCCGAATTTTCAACCTACATGAACTTCTGCCGCTCTCTCCGGTTTGATGACAAACCTGACTACTCCTACTTGAGACAGCTGTTCAGGAATCTCTTCCACAGACAGGGATTCTCATATGACTATGTGTTTGACTGGAACATGCTGAAATTTGTATGTTTTTTAAACATTTTGCATTATTTATTGCAGTGCAGTTCAAATGTGCATTATATTATATATGCATTATGTATATATCTATATATATTATATTGCTCACTATGTGGGTTTTTCTGACTGTGTCAGGGCTCCAGCAGGACAGCGGAAGATAAAGAGAAGGAGCAGAGGGGAGAGGGAGAGGAGAGGGATGAGAGGACCGGAGGTGCACCACCGGGTTCTGCGGCTCGTGCTTTGCCTTCTGGCCCCAACCTCCCGGCCCCTAACAGGGTGCGCAATGGCCCAGACCCCGCCAGCTCAACACCTGCCTCCCGTGTGCCACAGTCTGGTGAGTCTGAGGATGACCGGAGGTGTTATTGATGTCTGTTTTATTTATGAGCAGGTTATTTATGAAGTATGTGGTTTCTCTTTCTTCTGAAACCGCATCCGCCTGACCTTCTGTGCTGTCAGCACTTAGAACTTACCTGTTGATTTGTCTCTCAGGGAACGCATCTCCAAGAGCAGGCCGAGGAGCTGAGCGGGAAAGGAGAGTGTGTTTACGGCTGCACCGCGGTGCTCCTGCCAATGCCTCCCCTGACCTCCCTCTCCGTCACGATCAGATCCGCATCACTCCCCCACAGGTTTTCATTCACGTACTGTTTCTTTGCTTAATTCCCTGATATTTGTTTTTGTTCTGACCTTTCGTTGTCCTTCTCACACAGGTCAGCGTTCCATTCGAACACATGGGGAAATGAGCTCTGCAAGTTCTCTGTCATTTACTGTTTTTAGGAGGTTAGTGATTTTTTGTGTGGATCTTTTCATTTTTCCACAAATGCATTGAAATGCAATTCATACACATAATGACTTCTCATATATACAATACACCTCTTCTATGATGTGCATGTTTTTCATTTCTGAATTTTAAAATGAATCTGGATATTTCTGAGCGTTATGTTATGTCAGGGAGATACAACTGTCCTGATATCATAATAAAGAAAAAAAGCATTACGTTTTTTATTTGGTAAAATCTCTTATTATTTCTTAAAAATATTAGTAAAGCAGTTATAATTTAATTCTATAAATGTAAAAAAAAATTGTCCATCAGATTACAGTGGTACGGTATGACCAACATACAGAAATGTGTGGGGAAAGAAAAAAAACATAAAACAGGAAATGACATCAGAGAGATGACCCCTGCAGATCCTCATAATTGTTTGTCAAGTTCAATATGTCTATCAATGTGACATTTTATGATGGTTAGAATAGGGTTAGGGATGGTTAGTTCAGGTTGTAAAATGTGATATGATACAACCCCCTAAAAGCTTTGATATTTATGAATTAATAATTCATGATTAAATATTCATTAACGATGCATTCAATTGATCAAAATTGACAGTAAAGACAAATATAATGTTACAAAAGTTTGATTTCAAATTCTGTTCTCTCGAACATACTATTCGAAGAATAAAAAAATTTAAAAAAGTATCAGGGTTTCCACAAAATATTAAGAAACATAACTGTGTTCAACCTTGATAATAATAAGTTTTTTTTTTGTTTTTTTTTGAGCACCAAATCAGCATTAGAATAATTTCTGAAGGATCATGTGACACTGAAGACTAAAGTAATGGTTGCAGAAAATTAAGCTTTGCCGGGAATAAATTACATTTTAAAATATATAAAAACAGAAAAGTTATTTTAAATAATATTTCACTATATTACTGTTATTACTGTATTTGAGATCAAATAATTAGGCTTCTTTCAAAAACATTTAAAAATCTCCAAATTTTCAATGATAGTATATGTTAGATTTTTTTTTTATCTTGAACCTGCTTATTTGACTCAGCTTCTAGTATTTTATAATAAATAACTTTCAGTATTTGAAAAGTACATTTTTTCCAACATTCTGATATAATTAACTTGTTGCTAAATCATTTACATTTGCTTCATTTTGCAGGATTACAACATTCAACTCCCCTAAAGCATTTATATTCATCTTTCTATGTAAAACGGGAGTTTGACAGAGGCAACAAGCAGAAAGAAAGGAACCACATTTTTGTAATGGACAAAGCTCCCCCGTCCTCACGCACTGCAGGTTGTCGCTGTTGGAATGAGACATCGAAGATACAGACGCATGTGGACAGTGGATAGATACAGTTTAACAAAGATCACAAGACTCAAGGCTCAAACAGTGGAAGTGGAAAAGATAGTTTTTACCTGCAGCCTGATGAAGGTTCTGGTTGTTCTCTGTTTTGTCTGAAATGCCGGGAAGAAGAAGGACTTGCTTGTTGGACTGTAAAGTTTAAATTGAATATTGATAGAGTGTAACAAATGTATCCCTTGCACAAAAAGTGTTGTATGTTGACACCTTACTGATGTATGAGGTTTTGTGGAACCATCTTTTCCATGTTAAGTATTAAATACGCAAAAGGTAAGAATTTCCAAGAATGTTGTTTCCAGTCAAACTGGTGTTTGGGCTGTAGACAACACTGAATGGATATTTTAAGATTGCACACTGAACAGATGACAGTTGAATGGTTGGAGATGATGATATAAATATGGGCTGTAGTGGACTAACCTAAAGATCAATTTGTGCATTATTAAAGGCCTGAATTCCACTTACAATTACACAGCTGAAAAATGTGGTGTAATTTGAGATGAAGATTCCTGCATTGACATTAGCCATGACAACCTCATTTATAAATAAACACACATATCAACAGTATAATTGCTTCAGCTTGCTGAACCTTAATGTGAACTTATTTAGCTATTTTGAACACTCAGCATTTTTACACAGCTGGTGTAATAACTCAGGTCTAAAGGCGTTTAATTCCAGTTTACCTCTTTGAAAGGATTATTAATGGATTATTAAAACTGCGTTGGTTGCTTTATAAATCAAGATCACGTAAACACTGAAAACGAGTGGCATTTAACAGTTTACATGTTCGTAAACGTGAACATTTTGTAACTGAATTGATTCACATAAAACTACATTTCAAAGTGTTATTGCATGAAATGAAACGAAGTATAAGAAGAAAAAAAACATTTATGCATCTATTCTTGGATTATACAGTAATTCCCTTTTCCCAACAACTCCCTAATATTAAGTAAATATATTAAATCTTAATTACTAATACAAATTAGTTTAGTTTGCAACTTACAGTCGAGCAACTGAGAAATTTGACGCAATTAAAAAAAGACGTTCCTTTTTAGGAATAATGTACACGATAAATTTGGATTAAATGAGTAAATACTATTTATTAAACAATACAAAGTATTTATTTTTATTTATCTTTATGATTCTAGCAAATGACGTTCAGTATTACATAATTCTTAAAAATGCATTATTTACTGTAAATTGCGTCGCTGGAGTAATGACTTTTATTTTGAAGTTTCTAAAGCTACAGCCCATTTTAGAAAATAAGCCGCGTGTTGTTGTAGCAGACTTCACAACCGCTTTCCACTTTTATCCCCGTTAAACTAATAATCCGCGAGAGATTTTATTCAGCAGCAAGGGGAGTTGGGAAGAAGGAACTGCGTTTCAACGGCAATCCGCCTATGATTGTACATAAAGTCCTTTAGAACAGTCGTGAATACACTGTAAGCGGGACACTACGTGGGAACAAATATAAAAGCACGGAGCGCAGATTTTCCAGCAGAGATCAGCGGCGCTGGAATAGAAACATGGATGACGGGCAGCAGCGATGGCTTTGAGGAATTAAGGCCGAATTGCTTGTCGTTTGTTTTCCTTTGTGCACGGCGAATGGTTTTAAATCTACGTTTATGTTATTGGTAAGTTGCTCGTTTATCTAGTCTTTAGATTTTTTTGTTACCTTACTAATTTTAGGGCGAACTTCAACTAACGTTATGTGACCCAACTTAATTTATGATGCTTTTCCAAATAAGGTCAATGTATAACACGAAATTTGAACGCTGAAGGCATTCAACATATGATTTACGGTTCACCTAACAATTAAAACTGTGTAATTTATGTTGATTCAGACCTGTTTGACTTTTTTTTTTCCTCTCCAGTCAGAATTGACCATTGTGTCTTTTCTTCAATACAATGAACATGAATGACTCAGAATGTCATAACATCTACTTTTGTGTTCCAGAGAACACAAAAGAACGTCATACAGGTTTCAACAACATTAGAGCGAGTAAACATTAAAGTACCTGGTTAAAAAAACATGACGTTAGCTTTGAGTTGGTGTTGTAAACAGTGAAGATGTTTACATCTTTTAATAAGATGTGAGATACACACTAAGATGCTGACGTATGGATCAACATAATTTCCCGTTCTTCATACTTAGTAAATAGACAAATTAAATCCACAATTTCTGCAATTTCACAATTTTTGTTTCAAGTATTTTAGAAATTAACATTGTGGAATCGAAGCAAACAGATGTGCAGCGTTCTTTGTACAGTGCAAATCATTGTAGAATATGTCTAGAAAATTAGCAGATGCGAATATTAATGCCATTTCATTAAAGTTAGTATGAAATGAAATTCACCCTATTTTGTAAATGCATATTATTGATCTTATGGTGAATGATTCATCCATGCATATGTTTCATGAAAAAGTTGACCTCGTAATTTTTAATCAAAATATTATAACTCAATCTTCCAGTGAAACCACAGACTTCTCTCTTGCGATGTTTGCCAGACTTCTACAATTGTTTAGTCTGCTGAAACCCTGACCCTTTCTTACAATTGACCTCAAGTTTGCCTTCAGATTCGCCTCCATCCAATCAAACAAATGATGGTTAGAACCAAGTCCCCACCCTATTATTTTTTCAATTACCCATTTTACTCAGATGTGCATTACAATATCAAGAAAAGATCTGTTTCTACTTCCGTTTCATTGTGATTTTAATCTGACTGAGTTTAGTTTCATTTCTTTGCTTGCCCACATTATCTTGCACCGTCTTACTGTGAAATGATTTGTGGTGACGTCACACTGTTTCACACTCCTCTTTCCCTTCCTCTGGTTCATTTTCATGGCATCACATTTCTACTTTACACACCCTTCTTCAGCATGATTCATCCCCACTGATTTTAACATCCCAGTCTCTATTGCCACAGCTTTTGAGACGTGACCTGCCATTGTCTGTTCATTTTGGGGAGGAAGTTGTCAGGATGGCTCCTGGTTCACTAGCCACAATGGCTCCTACTGGGCCCAACATCTCCTGGCTTCCAGAAGCTCCTCTGCTCACTCCAGAGCAGCCTATTTTCCTCATGACAACTACGGCCCAGGCACTGTCAGGCTTCTTTGTGTGGACGGCACTTCTACTCACCTGCCACCAGGTAAACCACCTCTAAACCAGCTTGGCCTGAGAATCAAAACTCAATCAGTGTATTTCAAAGTGTTTATCTTTGTTTTTTGCAGATCTACATGCATTTGCGTTACTACAGCTCTCCCAAGGAGCAGAGGCACATAGTGCGCATCCTTTTCATCGTACCCATCTACGCCTTTGACTCCTGGCTCAGCCTTCTCTTCTTTACCAATGACCAGTACTATGTGTACTTCGATACAGTCAGGGATTGCTATGAGGGTAGGCTTTCTTTTCAGCTGTCTTCGCATGAGGAGCTTTAAAAAACACGACACTTTGTGGCCTGTTTAATAGCCGTCTCCTGCTAGAGCAGCTCTCTGGATCTGTAGTCAGCTGGGATTTCCAGAAGCAATTGTCGCGTAGTAACCGTGTTTATCGCACATCAGTGGAGCGGATGCACATGGATAAACTAATAAACCAGGTGCTTGTTTGACACCAGACTAGTACAGTGCAGGGTTATTATTGAATTAAAACTAAAAACTTTTTCAATGCTTAAACAATAACTGAAATGTAATATAAAAAACAAACTTAAAACTACATTTGAAAGCTAAGTTTTATTTCGGCCAATGCCAGATTTATTATTTTTGGAAGTCAAACCTAAACTATATATATTTACTCGGTGCAACTTATAGGGTTTGGTAAACTGTCATTCACACTAACTAGCCCTTCAGCTGCACTACTGTCTGTCTCTCTGCTCAGTGAGCAGCTGTGGCTGCTGGGTGCATGTGCTAAATATAGAGCTGAGCTCCAACCTCCACTGCCACACACACACTGCCCCACAGAGCAAGGGAAAGGACAAATTAACACCCACTGGGGATGCTGATTTTATAGAGTGCAACACTTAGGTTCTGGAAGTAAAAATCCTGTTTGTTTTCTACAGTACATAAAGATAAAGATTTTAGATTATAACAGGAATGTTTCATAACAGTACTTTTGTGAATTTGATCCACACTTGATAATGAAAACAACAAAAAATAATTATTATAATTTACATAAAAAAATTGCTAATAGCAGCTGGTTAGGTTATTATTATAATTATTTTATAAAGAAATGTATTCTTTTATTCAGATGTGTTAAATTGATCAAAATTGACAGAAAAATACATTAATAATGTTGTAATATAATGTAATATATTTCTATTATAAATGTACACAGTAATCAAATATATTAAAATAGAAAAGTTATTTTAAATTGATGAATAATGATATTTTACAGTATTAATGTTTTTACTGTATAAATAAGCATTAGAGACATCTTTAAAAAATCGTTTTATCTCCCCAAACGTTTGAACGGTAGTGTACTTTATTACATCAAATCAAAGTTTGTAATGGTGCGATTCATCTTGGATCTGGTTGGTTCGGTTCATGCCTTAGAATTCTTAATTGAAGAAGTTTCTGAAATCCTTATGGAGAAAATGACTGGTAAAAATGACAAGACTGCTGAAAAGCTATGTAATTTTTGTGGGTGTCCTATAATCTCTGGTGTAGAAAAGCATATGGTGTACTCAAAGGATGAAGGCTTCTGGTATTGCAGTTTTTTTTTTTGTGGCATGGCCAGACCATCACAAGGGATATTTTGCCTTGCACCACTGTATTGTTTAGCAAAAGTCTTTTTTTGGTGTTTGGTGAAACACTGATGATGGGATTTAGTCAGAAAGGTCTCCTGTGCTTGACTGCCAGTGCCAAAGTATGAGAATAAATTATTGAGGTTTACCACCAAATGTGTTTTTTGAGAAGACTCAAAAGAAATCACCAGACTTGAATCTGTTTTTGTATCACTCACATAAAGATATAATTTCAGTGCTAATTCAATCCATCTTTTTTGCAGCATTTGTGATCTATAACTTCTTGAGCCTGTGTTATGAATACCTTGGAGGAGAGAGCGCTATCATGGCTGAGATCAGAGGAAAACCTATTGAGTGAGTGTCATATTCCAGTTATTCTTTTGTGTGAGAATTTTTCAATGCATTCCTCAAATCAATGCACTGCAGGTGTATTTGTTAAGGGTGTGTTTATACTTGGCCGGTTTCGTTCGATTAAAATGACTTGCGATTGCTCTGTTAGTGTGGCTCATTTGAATAAGTGTGAACGCTGCCATTTGAACTTTGGTGGGCCGAGACTGAGGTTGCGTTTACACAACAACGATGTAGTCAAAAACGGAAGTTTTTCCCTTGCGTTTTTAAAAAGTTCACATATACACAACAACGTTTTCAAAACGATTAGCTTTTACACATATCCATGAAAACGGCCAGAAACGCTGTATTACATAGGCCAGGCCAGTAGTTGGCGCTGTTACCTTGTTAGTAAACAGTACCTGTTGCTGTGTGTATATGATGCGTCTCCGATGTTGGTTGTAATATTGGTGAAGTAAATCCACACTTTGCTGAAGAAGCGTTAGCAAACTCTTAAACAGCAACAACAGTACCATGTACTCCGCCATTATTTTGTGTATGTTTGTTCACGCTTTCCTTTAAAATCAACACATTCTGCGCATGTCTACATACCTAACATGTACTACGCATGCGCGTGACGTCACCGTTTTCAAAGATTCCCGTTTTGGCTGTTTACACGGACACGATAAAGGTGGCATTTTCAAAAACTTGCATTTTGAAACCTGTTTTCAAAAATATGAGTTTTCAGTCCCCAAAACGCTGTTGTCGTGTAAACGAACAGGCAAAACGCATAAAAAGTTTACAGTTTTTGGCTGAAAACATTGTTGTGTAAACGCCCCTGAGACCTCCTGCCACTGTTTTGACTCCTTTACATATTTTAGAAACTGCATGTACACACATGAAACAAGCGCATTTAGCCCAGCACGCAGAACGTGACCATATCCTTATGCCTTTTGTTTTTTAATCTTTAGGTCGGTGTTAAAAATGACAATGTGAACGCTAAGCGAAGCAGGACTAAATGCATCATTTTCTTTTTGGTTTGATCCAAAAGAACCAAGAGAACTGAACTACAAGTGTAAACAAGTGTAAAAATATTTATGTGAAACTGATCTTGTTTTGCTGCAGGTCCAGCTGTATATACGGTACTTGTTGTCTTTGGGGCAAGACCTACTCCATTGGCTTCCTCCGATTTTGCAAACAGGTTTGCTTTTCGATCACATAGAGGAATCCTTGTTCCTATTGATGTTTTTGTTTTTAGATATTTTTTGAGTAATTTGTTTGTATATCCATTTCACAGGCCACTTTACAGTTCTGTGTAGTGAAACCCCTGATGGCCATGGTTACGGTCATCCTGCAGGCGTTTGGGAAATACCGTGATGGGGATTTCAAGTATGTGCTTCTCATGTGATGTGTGGCTATGTTTTACCCAAATACTCCAGATTTTAAATTTCATAACTGAATTGCTGATTTTAGAATTATGTTTCTGATCCCACAGTGTTGCTAGTGGTTACCTGTACGTGACCATCATCTACAACATCTCAGTCAGCCTGTCTCTCTACGCACTTTTCCTGTTCTACTTCGCCACCCGAGACCTCCTCAGCCCTTACAGGCCAATGCTCAAGTTCTTCATGGTCAAATCGGTCATCTTCCTCTCCTTCTGGCAAGGTAAGATCTACAGCTAAAGAAATATTAAAGTCAATATGAAATCGATATTGACCCCGTTTAGATTAAAACATGGTCTGAGTCTTACTGTGCACATTTCATCAGTCTACATTATTCTAAAAAAAAAAAATCTTCATGTTATTTTCCATCAAAACCTGCTTCACCCCCTTCACCCCCCAATAACTTTTTTTTTTATTATTCTGTTGAGGTCAATAGGCTTTTATGGTGCCCAATTATTGTATTTGGCTTCTCTATGTGATGTCAGTTCTTCATGGATAAAACCAAGCCCTACTTTTTTCTTGTTGAATATTCTGTGAAATGCATTGTGTATTTTGAATGCAGTTTCATGTTTACTTTTTAACTATTTAAAGCTATTGGTAAACTGTGATCTTGCTGGTCTTCCAGGCATGCTGCTGGCCATCTTGGAGAAATGTGGTGCGATTCCTCAGATCAGCTCTCCTGAGGTTTCTGTTGGTGAGGGAACCGTTGCAGCTGGATACCAGAACTTCATCATTTGCATCGAGATGTTCTTTGCCGCCTTGGCCCTGCGACACGCGTTTACCTACAAGGTCTACATGGACAAAAGACTGGATTCCCTTGGTAAGCTTTAGACTTTTGTTTCTTTGTTCATGAACAAATGGCATATGTTTTTTTTTTTTCTCCAATATATTTATGACAATGTAGAAAAAGTAGTTTACACTACAGTTAAAAAGTTTGGGGTCGGTAAGATTTTTTACGTTTTTGAAAGAAGGCTGCATTTATATGATTAAAATTTTTGTAAAGAGTAATAATAGTAAAAACAGTATTATTATAAAATATTATTACAATAAAAAAAAAAAATTCTGTTATGTTTTAAAATGCAATTTATTTCTATGATGGCAAAAATGAATATTCAGCAGCCATTACTCCAGTCTTTAGTGTCACATGATCATTTGTTGAAAACATTTTTTTGCTCCTTAAAGGGATACTCCACCCCAAAATTAATATTTTGTCATTAATCACTTACCTCCATGTCTTTCCAAACCCTTAAAAGCTTTGTTCGTCTTCGGAACACAATTTAAGATGTTTTGGATGAAAACCAGGAGGCTTGTGACTGTCCCATAGACTACAAGTAAATAACAGTGTCAAGGTCCAGAAAAGTATGAAAGACATTGTCAGAATAGTCCATATGCCATCAGTGATTCAACCGTAACGTTATGAAGCAACGACAATACTTTTTGTATGCGAATAAAACAGAAATAACGACTTTATTCAACAGTTTTTCTTTATTCCACATCAGCGTAGCGCCATTTTGGAGAATCTGAGCTTAGGCTCTTCTGTGTCAGCTCTTTTGATAAATAGAAAGGTTTTTTTGGAATATATATATTTTTTTTACATTTTAAATGCTTTAATGTCACTTTTGATTAATTTAATCCATCCTTGCTGAATAAAAACATGTATTTCAAAAGTAAAAAACTTATAGACCCCTTGCTTTTTTTTTTTATCCTAATCGAGGAATGGTTTATTGAAGTTACAAGAACAGTCATTCTCTCTTAACATTTTGTCAGATTCATAATGGCTGACTTTCTCTTTTCTTCTTCTGCTTTATTCTGTAAATTATTAATTCCTCAATCCATTCATTGTCATCTGTTCTTTCAATGCTTTTTATTTATTTATCTTTGCACATCTTGCTTTCAAATTCTCCTCATTTTATTTGCTCATCCCATGCAACACATCCACCCGTCCGCCCCTTTCCATCTTTTCTTTGTTTCTTCTTTTAATGCTGCACTCAAGGCCCTGTTCCTACATATGGACAGTACGGTAGGCTACAGTTCCTGATCTTAAACCACATCTCATTTCTATTTGATAGTGTAGGGACAGAGAACTCTTAAAGGGATAGTTCACCAAAAAATGCAAAGTCGATCTTGTGTTTTTCCTCTCTTTCTCTGAAGCGTCTCTTCCCTCATGCCACCATCCATCTCTAATTAAATTCTTTGTCCTTCTCAGGTCACTGTGCCCCCATGAAGAGCATCTCCAGCAGCTTGAAGGAGACCATGAACCCTGGAGATATGGTTCAGGATGCCATCCACAATTTCTCCCCAGCCTACCAACAGTACACCCAACAGTCCACCCTGGAGCAGGGGGTCACCGCGCCGCCCATATCCCGCAATCACAGCTGCGTGAGCGCCCGGGACAATGAGAAAACCCTGCTGCTTAGCTCCGATGATGAGTTTTAACTCGCTCACCTGTCGTCCTGAGCAGAGGTACTCCGTAAGGGACTGTTTACTGCTGTGGTAGTGTAATGATGAGGTTACGTTAACATAGGAACAGGTTATTAAAGGACCATCTTAAGCAAGTAGTTGCATTCAAGTGCAGTAGAATATGAAATTAAGCTGCTTATACTTGCTTAGTTGTTGAAACAGTCTTTAAAGAACAATCTTGATGTGCTTTTATCTGATAATGTTGAATGAGTTAAATAATACATTCATCTGTACTTTTAGCCAAATTTTGAAAACCCACATGGTCTGACACTTCAGCATTTGAATTGATGTATTTTTTTACGCTTGTAGTTTTATATAGGGGGTGTTTGGACATCCCAGCATATTTATAAAGAGCAATGTATTGGAGGGCCCCCATTCGGTGGGAATGTTTCCGTTTTTGATTTACAAGTTCAAGTGCACCTTTCCATCTGTTTCAACAGTGTTTATAGCTTCCCCAGTGATTTAAAGGGCAGGTACAGCAGTAAATGAAAGAGCGGACTGACGGTAGAGAGAATACCAGCTGTTCAAACACACTGTTGTTGTTTTGACGGATGAATCAAGGGACGGGGAGAGGTTGATGGTCCACGATAAGATTACAGATTTAGGCGGTCTGGATTATAAAGATGGAACATTACTTGCCTGATGCAGATCAGCACAGGCTTTCAGAAAAGTGTGACCATCCTGGACCACTGCAGAAAAAGCATCCATCTAGGTTTGCTGAGCGGTTTAAAAGATAGATTTAGGCTACGCTTCTTAGTGTATGCTAGACTTTCACTGAGAAAGAACAGTAAAGTACAATCAATTTATCAGTATTCTGTTGTCTGTCTGCTGGGAATGCGAAATTTGTATAATTTGAAATTTTAAAGGGGCACTCCACCCCAAAATTAAAATTTTGTCATTAATCACTTATCCCGGTGTCGTTCCAAACCCGTAAAAGCTCAGTTCGTCTTCGGAACACAATTTAAGATATTTTGGATGAAAACCTGGAGGCCTGAGACTGTCCCATAGACTGCCGAATAAATAACAGTGTCAAGGTCCAAAAAAGGTATGAAAGTCATCACCAGAATACTCCATCTTCCATCAGACGTGCAATCTGGGTTATATGAAGTGACGGGAACACTTTTTGTAAGCGAAGAAAACTAAAATAACGACTTTATTCAACAGTTTCTTTGTCAACGGTCTCCTCTGTGTCTCTCCATATCACTGTATGCTGCATATGCTCTTCTGTATCATCCGCGCCACAAGAATGCGCTGTTTCTATGTGTATTTAGCTTTGATTTGAAAGAAAACAGCGCATCCTTGTGGCACGGATGATACAGAAGAGCATATACAGTGATATGGAGAGACACAGAGGAGACAAAGGAATTGTTGAATAACCCAGATTGCACGTCTGATGGCAGATGGAGTATTCTGACGATGACTTTCATACCTTTTATGGACCTTGACACTGTATGGGACAGTCTCAAGTCTCCAGGTTTTCATCCAAAATATCTTAAATTGTGTTCCAAAGACGAACAAAGCTTTTACTGGTTTGGAACGACATGGGGGTAAGTGATTAATGACAAAATTTTCATTTTGGGGTGGAGTATCCCTTTAAAGCAGTGGTCTCAAACTCAATTCCTGGAGGGCCACAGCTCTGCAGAGTTTAGCTCCAACCAGCTCCAAATCACACCTGCTTGGAAGCTTCTAGTAATCGTAAAGACTTTGATTAGCTGGATCAGGTGTGTTTGATTAGGGTTGGAGCTAAACTGTGCAGAGCTGTGGCCCTCCAGGAATTGAGTTTGAGACCAATGCTTTAAAGGGATAGTTCACCCAAAAATAACAGTTCTGTCATCATTTATTCACCTTCATGTCATTCTAAAAGTTTCTTCTGTGAAACACCCAAAAAAGAAAAAAAATCTGAACTGTTTCTTTTCATACAATGAAAGTCAGTGGAGTCCAAATCAAAATATCTTTTTGTTTTCCTCTGAAAGTAAATCATACAGGTTTGAACAACCATGTGGGTGAGTAAATGATGACATAATTGTCAGTTTTGGGTGAACTGCATTTTAAATAGGTATTGTTTCTAGATATCCCACTAGAGGGAGGCATATCTCACAGTTGACACCCTTTATCTTTATGGGACATGCCTGTTATCACTGATCATTTGAGAGCCACGCCAAAGTCTCTCCCATTCTTCAGAAGCATCCGCCATTTGCGCTTTACCTCCTCAGATAGCACTAGGCCCTCGATGACCAACCTTGAAGCTTGTGGTTGATTAGATAGCATCTTTGGAGTTACTTATTAACTGTCCTACACTTTTATTAGTACAACAGAGGCCAGTATAAACAATGCAGCTGGAACCAAGTACGACTATGTATAGGTACCTGCTTATAGTTATGTTAGTGTTTTGCAGTGTATACTTTATAAGGGGAGGATTTCTTTTAATAATAATATAGACGTTATTGTAACTTGCACTAAGCAGTTTTGTATATTTAGAAGTCTGAATATCCTAGAACCTTTTGGCAAGCTATTCATGTATGTTAATATTCAGAGAGTGGTTTAAAGTAACATAGGAAGCGCTGTTACATTTAAAATATATATATATTTTGCGAAAACATATTTTGAAGTTACACTAAGACATTCTTTGTACTATCTTGCTATTTTAAACAGAGCATTATGTATTACTTTGTCAAAGATTTTGCTTCTATTTTTTTTTCCCTTGATGCTCTGGCCTAGGAAACAATAAAGAATGTTGTCTGTAAACATTTGTGTGATAGTTTTTACTCAGTGAATACACATATTTGTATATACAATATATACAACATTTATTTCAATTAAATGATATAAAATAGACAATGAATTTACCATAGAAAAATACAGATAATAAATACAAACATCAGTTGTTTTTGTTGTTTTTTTTTTTTTAGCTCTGCCCTCTTACAAAACATTCAGCACACTGTTCTGAATCACAAGTGTCAGGGACATGATATTACCAAGTAAGATTCTAAGTACTGAAAATGACATTGCTGACTACACTTAATAAAAAAAAAAAAAATCACCAGAGATATCCACGTTTAACATGGCCGATCATTACCTGATCATACAGTGTCACCCTGTTTACTGAAGTAAACCAGGCTTGTAGTCAGCAGGTCATCCTGACGACCACGGGTTAATGTAATGTGACATTATTTTTGTCTTTCACTTTCCTTCTGTCACTTTCTTATCCTCCTTTTTTTCCCCTCCCATGTGAGCTGCAAGTGCTCACTTCTCCTTCTGGCTGCCCTCTTCCCCTTTGTCCTCTATTTTCACATCTTCCTCAGATTCCCCTTTCTCTCTCCTTTCCTTCTAATGGAATTTTTAAAAATATTCCAGCTGTCCAAAATATTCAGATACGTTTTTAATCATTAATAGCAAATAATATATGGTCTTGGTTTTAAATACAAAAATACCACTACAAAACAAGTCGCTCTAATATTAGTACAAATATGACCCTCACACGTACTGAATCATTTACGGGTAATAAGGCTGCATACCTTACCATTACTAAACTACTAACTCATTACAACAAGTAAACATTACAAAAAATACACAATAATTAAAACAATGACCCCAAACTAGTCGATCAGAAGTAGTATTTAGACCAATCACAGCTCAAATTACCTTCAAACATCTTATTTCGAACACAAATAAAATAGCTTCTATGTCTGTTGTTGAACATTTGTCTTTTATACAAACATTAAAATATATAAATGGCATGTACTGATAGATCTGCACGTTCTCTAGTCCCACGATTCATTAATACCATGGAGATAATCCAACAAAAACTAACCAGCTTCGGAAATGTTGAAGACAAGTTGTTAGGACTAGGATTATTTTTTTTTTAAACATATGTTTCACCATCCAGAAAGCACATTAATGGGCATAAATAGCATTAAAGCTATCTTTAGCAATAGCTTTGTGCAGACTTATACACTTGTCATGATATTCGAGGCCACAACAACAGTACAGAGATTACTCTTGGACATTTACAAGACTGTATATACAGTCTCTGTGTGTTTTATATATTTAAGTGAATCTGTAATTCCCAACTGGTACTTGTTTTTCTTCCTGTATATGCGAGTATACATGGTCTGTCTGTGCGATCATACTGTGTACCTATGTGTGTCTGTGTATCCATGCGAGCGTGGTGCCCTAGGATGCTCCTTGCTCTCTGGGGGTGTGCACCTGCTTCGGTGACTTCACTATGGTAATGACGGAGGCTGTGTTCAGGCGGGGTGTGGTGGCCAGCAGACTGCCTCCTCCGGATTCCAAACCTCTGGCAAAGCGCTGCAGGGCAGCAAGACGTGCACCCAGCCCTTCCAGTTCCCGCCTCATGCCTGCATTCTCGGCCCCCAGCCGCTCCACCTCCCGCTGCAGCTCCTTCTTCTGCTGCTCCAGGGCTTCACGCTGGGACACGCGCTTTACCCGACAGCTCGCCGCGTAACCACGGTTTTTTAACGTGCGCCGCCTCTGCTTCAACTTCTGCACTTCCTCGCGTGACAAACCGCGTAAGTGCATGTTGAGCTCGCGCACAGACAGCGACATGAGCTCACTGTCGGACAGCACTGGGACGTTCTCCCCGCATTCCCTCTTCACCTGAAATAACGGGACATTATTTGCATTGTAAAAAATATTCTTGGTCAATATATTAGATTTACTGTTAAGAAAATGCAACTTGTTGCCGGAAAATTCACAGTAAAAAAGATGGTAAAAATATTTTAGGTGTTTCTGGGTGGAATATTGACGCCCAGCATACAACCATATATTTAATTAAGGGCTATAATGTTAATATACAAAAATATGCTTTCTACCTAAATGTGCTGTCAACCACTATAAAATAATAGAGATGGTAAAATAGAAAGCCACATGATGAATCAGAGTTCACCATAACTGGCCTGTCCATAAAACATAACCAATACTCCTTATATATACAGTTCACATGGCTATACACAGACAAAATGCCATCAGAGTAACACACAACACACTAAAATAATAACTACTACAAAATAACAGAAAAACACCCTGATGTACATCACTGATAACAAAAACGAGAAGAAAAGAATTAAATATAAACATGTGATGTTGATGTCATGAAGTGACTTCTGGGAATGTCCTTTTTTCCATAAATTATGTGGCAATCATTTTTATATAATGTTATCTATTACAGATCAGTGGTGGCAATTCATAGTTTTTGCCAGCAAATAAACCTGTACATTTAACAGTATTTACAGTAAAATTACATAAAACGATGGTACACCATTTACAGTTTCTCATCATATATGGTAAGGTAACTTACAGACAGTTTACCAATTATCAGGTTTTACTCTTAGCATTTTTACAGTATATTTTTGTACAAATAAATATATATATATATATTTTTTTTTTTTTTTTTTACAGTGTGACAAAATTCACAAAAGTGTATTCAGTAAAATGTTCTTTACCTTCAGGGCTTTACTAGCTCTGCTGTCTGAAGTCATTCTCTGGATTTATGTATCCCTGAAACCTGTGAATGTCAAATAAACCGATTAAGTGAAAATTTTCATGGAATAAAGTCACAATATTGTGAATGTAGTCGAAGATAAAGGCCGTTGTAAGGCTTGACACAGCAAAATGACTAAATTCACACGTGCTTTAAAATCCTTGAGTGCTTTGCTTTTATAAAAACATAATACGAATATCACAGACTCAAACGTATTAAATTGTTTTAACAAGTGGCATCTTCCACCAGAAGGTATAGAACCTGACATAAAAACAGAGAATGATGTTATATACGACAGAAATAACAATCTGCTATGCGGGATGCGCAGTGATGATGATTTGCTTTCAGCCTTATCGGCACAGATTTGAGCAATTTCTTTATTTCTGAAAAATACTCTAATAGGATTACAGAATCAAGTTCTATCTGAAATATAAATCTTTTTCATTTTATAGATTCATTTCTTTCCAATGAATTATTTTGAACTTAAATATACATTTTTTTAAGATATCTGCATCATCAACCATTAAAAAAATATCGTTTGACCACTATGAACAGGGGTATCGTGTCATAGCTGGTAAAGGAAGGTGGGTTTTAGCACAGAAATAAGGAAGAAAGAAGACAGGAACTAAAAGTTATATAATATATAATGTGGCTGAGCAGTCAGCCTGCGAACACTCAATCTTAAAAACCATCTTATTTCATCTTTCTAAATCTAGGCTTCCCGTATCCAAAGAGTAGAACTTTTCTTTTTTTCTTGACAGTGAATCATGACTGGTCAAAGTCCAGATGCAGAAGTGAACGCTGCTGACCACGAGCTTCCCGTCATGCGTGTTAAGAGCGCCTATCATCCGCGAGCTGCTGCCTCAAATAACCGACGGAGCTTTTCCACAGAGTCACAGTGATTCAGCACAAGTCCTCCATTCCTGACTTCACAGCAGCGCTCTTGCCTTTCCTTTCGCATTTCGTCTTTCACAGCATTTATAAAAGTCCCAGTTACTCAGTCACAACAGATATTATCGCGCACACATAAACGGTTTATATAAAACTCAGATTTAGTAAACACAACAACACGAGTTTTCCCTGAAACGTCCTTGAGGTTAACATGCTCCATAAGAACTGCGTTACTTACAAAGCGACCATTTAATACAAAATCTTTCAAATATTTGATTATATATAATTACTTATATTAATTATATATAAGAATCCGTTCATTAACGTTACTTGTTCAAACCAAGATTTTGCTGACTAGTCGTTTCGCATCCGAAAACAAACATACATGTTTACACGTTTCGAGTAGTTCTGAAACATAATACATACAGTTATGCTAATATAAAAATATATTTTAAACTTTCTGAATCGACACATCATCTGAGCAGCTAATGTTATTTCCTTATTACGCGTTAGCTTGTTGCTAACAGTTACACCTAACAATCGTGATAGTAACACGCCTGGTCCGCGCCTCACGAAGACTAATCACTATTAAAACATTTATAAAAATACGACCTAAATGATCATTAGTAGAAAATTCTAAACCATAACAGTATCAGTAGTGGATATTACGTTTGAAACGAACACGTAGTGCGTGTACATTACGTTACAGCAGGTTTTGCTAACACCCCTCCGTTTCCTTAGTGTAAACAAATGTCGAAAGGAGGAATAAAAAAATAGAAAATCTTGCCTGGTATTGATTTCTCCTCTTTGGGGATTTCACACGAAGCTAAATATGAATCAGTCCACGATTCTCACCGCTGGTTACGGTGTTTGCGACTGGACATACGTGATCGCAGCACGGCCCGTGTTTAGACGGACTAGAAAGCTAAACGCCTTTTTCCCCGGAATCAGTCCCACCATCAGCGGGCTGGATCCTTTCATTCACAAAAAACACACACACGATGACTTAAGGCTTTAAGAATGAGGGCGGGACCTCGGCACACACAAAAATATCAGTCAACAAAACATTTTTTATTAACCCATTTAATCCCCCACCGACATTTATAGTTGAGTTTAAAAAGAGTTGATGATGTATTTTGCACATAGTTGTCAACTAAATGAAAGGTGTAGACTGACGTGAGCACCTTTAACATGGTGTAAGTAGCCTACATATACACAGCCGTTTATTTCCAATGAATAAAAACTATCATCCATAACGAGTATAACATGTATCAGGAAAATAATAAATGTCTAATAGACTAAATCTTTCATTTACGTTTTTAGCAGGCTATTTGTTTTCAAGTGGAGTGGATTGGGGTAAGGCTAATGTAGGACCTTTTGAGATTTCACTTTAACACTTAATTCAACTTGCTGATGACACTTGTTCATTTTTGCAAAACAAAGGTCCCTGTATTCTGGAGGAACTCAAATTGTTCTCTGAGGCCTCATGTCTATTGTGAATCAGTCCTAAGAGTGAGAGCTTATGGCTGTACACCACTAGAAGACTCGTGTATATCTGGAAGACAGGTTAAACAACTTAGTTAGATACTTGGGCATTGTAATTAGTAAATCAGGCCCACAGAGAGACTAAACAGAGATTTTTTTTTCGCAAAGATTACAAAAAAAAACAATAAATTTTTTAACTGTTGGCTCCAAGAAATTTATCTATTCAGGGTCGTGTATTGATTTTCGAAGGCTGAAGGGATCTCCCGAATTGTAGCTGTATCTGGCTTATCTCTTTATGTAGATTCTAAAAATGTTTGCCGCAGTTTAATAAAATTTTTATTTAAATTTATTTGGAGAGGCAAGACAGAATAAGGAAAACCATATCCGAAGTGTATCAGAAGGACTTAATGCTTTAGACTTTGACACTATTAATTAACATACTTTAAAATTAATTGCAATCAAGCACTGTCTTTGTGAAAATAAACCGTCCGTGGTTTCTTTATTCCCAATCTAATCTTCAAAGAATGTGGTGGTCTTAATTTTTTACTTGCTTGGGATTATAAGGCACTAAACTCCGATTAAGTTTGTCTAGTTTTTCACAAACAAGCTTTGAATGCATGAGAAACTTAGTCTGCAAACACAATTTCTCTCCCCATTCCAGTGTTATTTGGAATTAATCAATAGTATTATTCAAAAACAAAACCATTTTTTGGAATGATTGGTTAACAAAGGTTTAATTTTGTTACAGAAATTGATAAATCAGTCAGGGTGACCTATATAATGATAATGAATTTGTTTAATTATCTTGAGACAAATGTATCTTCTAACAGAATATTTCAAACTCATTCATTGTATCTCCCCGAAACTACTCTTATAAAAAATGAAAAGATGTATAATCCTTTAGTTGGTTCTCTTCCTAATCTGACTGTTGGGGACCTTTCCATTTTGGTGATAAAAAAAATGAAATAATATATATATATCAGAAGAATATTAACCAAAGAAAAAAGTGCTTCAACACCTAAGGCAGTGATGAAGTTGAAACAGGATGTCACGGTTCATGAATGCATTGTTTATTCTGCTCGTCTCATGTTGACGTTGTTGCTGATTGTTTGATGTGGGCATTACCGCTGATCATCAGGTTTCAGCGGCAGCTGCATCTCATTCCACAGCCTAGCTTAATGCCCGTTCTTTCGTCTCTTGTTTGTCAGATCGTTGTTTAAGGTCCTCTGTGCTGCATGTCTGTCTCCCTCCTGTTCAGCGTTCAGTCTTGTGGGTTTGTTCCGGTTCCGTGTTCGCTGTGGAGTACGTCATCATCGTCTGGATCCTTCATCATCTTTCACCAGCGACACCTCTATTCACCATCCTCTGCTGTCCATTGAGGTCCCTGTGGCCAACCCGCCGTCAGCTGAAGCCTTTCATATTTATTTCTGTCAATAAATCGTTACTTGCATTTTGCTTCCTGTCATCAATCCCTGACAGAAACGATCTGACCACCTGATGGAAGCAGCGAGTAACCCCTCAATTCTTCGACGGAGGAATTTCTGACAGCGCCAGCATTCGTCGAATGGATTCCCAGAAGAGGAAATCCCACTGCGCCGCCCACGGCCGCCCCGACCGTTTCCCCCCACACCACCAGAGAGCCCCCTTCCCAGCCGGAGCGCCGCCTTCCGTTCCAGAGCCACATTCTGGTGAACCTAATTACTGCAGAGCTTTTTCTAACACGATGCTCTATGCATTTTTCTCTCAAAACCCAGGACCTTCAACAGTGAGCGAGCCGAGGTCGCATTCATTTGTGTTAACACTGTGACTGGGAGAGCGCACTATGGGGGATGGCAGTGTGGAGAACCAAGAACCCATGCTGCGCCTCGTGCCAGACGCTCGCCGCTGAGATTAGACGGGTTTTCGATTGGGCCGTCACTGGGAGGAGAGGTTTTGGCCAGAATGCTTGTGGACCTGCGACAGGGAGAGAGATTGGTTTCTGACTTTTCCATCGAATTCAGAACATTAGCGGCAGAGTGTCAATGGAACGAGGAGGCGCAGTGGGACATGTTCCTGCATGGGTTGTCTGACCGCATCCAGAGAGAGATCTATGCTCTGGATCTTCCGACATCTCTCAATGGACTTATTGAATTGGCTCTGAGTAGTAAGATGCACGACTCTCCCGAGTAGAGTGATGGACCCTGCCCAGTCATACTTCTAGAGGAGCTTGCTGTCCACGAGTCAGTGGCGGGGATGCAGTCAGTCCCCCGTCTACGATCACGAGCCCAGGCAGTAGGGCAAGCTCGTCTTTTCCCGGGAGGAGAAGGAAAGGGCGGAGATCCCGGTCCTTTGCCTCTACTGCGGGGGAGCAGGGCCATTACGCTTACAACTGTCCGGTAAAAGGCCAAGCCCGATAGTAGCCGCACTCATACTATACTAATCGGGCTTGGCCTTTTTACCGGACAGTTGTAAGCTGTAATGCCCGCGCTCCCCCACACCTCCACCAAGAATACCTCATCCCATCTACGCTCCTTCCGTCAAGACTGAGATGGTCAGCACACACCCCCACGACTGTCAGCACTTCTCGGGACTCCGGGGCTGAAGGTAAGTTTCATGGACCATGCACGGTTGCGCACACCACTTCAGGATTCCCCTCAAACCACTCACACACAGGATCGCGGTACACGCTCTCAACGGCCAAGAACTTCCCACCTTTCACTCACCACTGAGAAATTACTCATCACGTCCGGCGACCACTCTGAGATCATCTCCTTTTATATCTTAGACTCTCTCCTCTTGCACCCATAGTTCTTGGACACCACCCCTCTGGCTCATCCGCTCACAACCCTAAAGTGGACTGGCAACTACGATCTGTCTTGGCCTGGAGGGCAATAAGTGTAATGAGTCTTGTCTTGTGTCTGCCTGTTCGTCTGTTTTCTTCTGTGTCTGTGTTTCAGGAGGAAGCAGTGGATTTGTGTAACGCGCGGAGTACACCTCGACCTGAAGGAAGTGTTCAGTAAGTCTCATGCTGCTTCTCTTCCTCTGCATCGTCCCTATGACTGTGCCATAGATTTACTGTCAGGTAAGTCTCTGCCTAAAGGCAAATTATATTTGCTTTCTGTTCCAGAAAGGGAGGCTATGGAGAAAATATATTTCTGATTCTCTAGCTACGGGGTTCATCTGCCCTTCCTCTTCTCCAGCGGGGGGCGGGGTTCTTTTTTGTCGGGAAAGAAGGATGGATCTCTGCGACCTTGTATTGATTACCAGGGACTGAACAGCATCACGGTAAAGAATACCTTATCCTTTGCCGTTGATGTCTTGCAGCCCTTCGAGAGGTTGCAGGGAGTGTCGATCTTCACGAAATTGGATTTACATAATGCTTATCATTTTGGTCCGCATCAGGGAGGGGGATGAATAGAAGACCGCTTTTAAAACACCCCCAGGTGGCACTTTGAATATTTGGTCATGCCTTTGTGGTTTGTCCAACTCCCCAGGGGTCCTTCCAGGCATTCGTCAATGACGTGCTGCGAGATATGGCCGATCAGTTCATATATGTCTACCTGGATGAAATATTGATTTTTTTCCTCTTCTCTCCAGGAACACATGCAGCACGTCCGACAAGTTCTTCAGACGGTTGCTAGAGAATGGTCTTTTTGTCAAGAGCGGAGAAATGCATTTTTTCATGCACAGTCTGTTCCTTTTCCTGGGGTACATCGTTTTGACTGAGGGAATGCGTACGGATCCTGAGAAGTTAAGGCTGTGGTAGATTGGCCAAGTCCAGATTCTTGTTACGGCCCTACAGTAGGTTCTTCTGGGGTTCGCCAACTTCTACCAGTGTTTGATTCGCGCAACTTCAGCCAACTATCCGCCGCGCCTCTAACCGCCTTGACCTCCCCCAGAACTACGTTCAGGTGGTCCGAACACAACCGAGAGCTGTGTTTGTGTCAAACTGAAAGGTTGCTTTGTTTCAAGCCCCCATCTTAATTACCCCTGATCCATCACGTCAGTTTGTGGTGGAGGTCGATACGCGTCTGAGGTTGGGGGTAGGTGCAGTGCTATCCCAACTTCTCCCACAGACGACAAGGATGCACCCTTTGCGCATTTTTTGTCCCTTCGGTTATTCCCCATGCTGCCGAACGTAATTATGACATTGGTAACCAAGAGTTGTTGGCAGTCAAGTTATCATTGGAAAATGTGGCGCCACTGGTAGAAGGCTCCAGGGTACCTTTTATAGTATTGGACTGATCACAAGAATCTATAATACATTAGAACCGCCAAAGATTGAACTCCAGGCAGGCTCGGTGTGGGCAATTTTTTTTTCCGGTCATTTTGATTTTACCTCTCGTACCGCCCGGGTTCCAAGAACATCAACCCGATTCTTTATCGCACATTTTTGACCGTTCTGAACGCCCGTCTACTCCCGAGTGTATTTTACCCGAGACATTTAGTGGTCTCCACACTCAGCATGTGGAGGTTCGAATCGAAGGTCAAGATGGCCTTAGAAGGGGTAACACCTCTGCCCGGTTGCCCACTGGGTGGGGGGGGGGGGGGGGTGGGGGGGGGGGGAATGGGGGGGGGGGGGGGGGGTTATTTGTGCCAGACGGGAGGGTGGGTTACGGTCCATGACGTCACCTTTCAGTGGGGGCATTGTTTGTGCCAATGGTGGCTTGTCATTCATCCAGGGATTTAATTTTTTTCATCCTAAGTATATTTACTTGGTCAAGCAACGATTTCTGGTGGCCACTTTATGGCTCGCGACATTCACAATTCTGTTTTGGCTTGCCTCGCGGGTTTGTGCCACTGTTAAGACCTCCAATCGACCCCCAGATGGGTTACTTTAAACCGCTGCCGGTTCCCTTCGAGACCCTGGTCCCCACATCGCACTGATTTTTATTACCTATTACCGCCCTCCTCCGCCCCTCTCAGGCCAACACGGTAGTTTTTGACCGTGGTGGACCGGTTCTCGAAGGCGACCCACTTTATTCCCTGCCCAATTACCCTCAGCCAAGGAGACAGCATTGACTGTCGTAGATCACGTCTTTCGCTTACATGGCCTCCCGACAGACTGGGTTTTCCAACAGGGACCCCAGTTTGTGTCCAAATTTTGGTGGAGATTTTGTAGATTGCTGGGCGCGACTGTCAGTCTGTCCTCAGGGTTTCATCCCCAGAGCAATGGTCAAACTGAGTAGAGCCAACCAAGATTTGGAAAGGGTGTTGCGATGTTTGGTCTCCAAGAATCCTTCCTCATGGAGCCAACAACTGTCAATGGTGAGTACAACCCACAATATGTTACCAGTGTCATCGATGGCCTATCTCCATTCGAGTGTAGTTTTAGGGTACCATCCACCGAGTTTTTCCCAGTCTGGAATCCGAAGTCGCGGTCCCCCTCCGTTCACGCCTTTTGTCCAGAGGTGTCACTGCACATGGGCTGGAGCCTGCGAGACTCTACTGCAAGTAGGGGTCGCCTGCTTAAAAGGATACTTTGATGGTATTAGAAACATGATTGATATGTGATATAGGATGCAGAATTTTGATTTTTATTGTTTTAACAGATTTCAAATGTCTTTTGCATTCCCCTTATTGTTATCTCAATAAATAAATTAATTAAATATAATAATGTAGGACCTTTTTGCAATTTTGCGCAAAATGTATTTTCATATGAAGTCAAAACGATAAATCAAAATCTTATATCATGCTCCAAATCAGGGACATTATGGTTTTGGGTTATAAATAGGCCTAGTTTTAATTTTAACCACGCAAGCTTCACATTTAACACTCCTGGTTAAATGTGCATACCCATGTTCAATTAATTTAGTAGGTCTTACCCAGTGTGTTCTGTCCCTCGTCAGTTTTGTTTAAAAAAATATATATAGTAGCCTGTATGTTAAACATTTGGAATGTTAAATACACACTATATAACAGAAATACATACTATTTAAAAAACAATACAAAAAGAGTCTGATTTCTGGCAGCAACAATAATAATAACCATGTAATGAACATAAAATTGGACCTTAATTAAGATAGCCAAAATAACTTCATAATTTAAAAAATATATTTAAACTTGCGAACATGGAATGTCTTGATATTGAACTGATATCAAACATCTATACTCTGCACATGGTTGGTAAGAATATGGAACATGTATTTATAAAATCATGTGTTAAGCAAATTGTAACCATAAAACATTTCATAACAGAAATAAGCAGTCCTTGCCATGGACTCATTATGGTTCCGGATACCATTGTCTTGTAATCTCTACATTTTCAATTTGGATCTTAAAAACAAATAATATTGTTGCATAAAATTAACAAAAATACATGCATTTAACTTTCTTTATGCGCATTTTAATCAATTGAATAACATACTATATTTGACTGTCCCACATTAGTCAAAACATGCCTTCCTACTTTTGAAACATCCTTTTTTCAAACAAAGATCGCTTTAAATAGAAAATATTCTTAACACATCTTAATATTATTGCAACATTTGATGTACAAATGCATCATAAATATCATTTGATCATTTAGAACATTGTTTTATTTATACAGATTTAGATCATTCATTGTGTCTGTCACTGACCTTTGAGTGAACTTCACAAGTGGTACTTTCCTCACTGATGATTTTTCATGACCACATTTAGGACAATTTTCCGAATGTCAAGTTATTTCATTAGCTTGAAACCCCTGCTTGAACGCAACACCAATCTTTTTCGCATTAATGTTGTATAAGAATAGACAAATGCACTGAAGCTTAGGTGTCAAACATTAGTCAGTGTCCCACATTACATGAATCCACCCTGTATTGTATAAATTCAACACTTCACCCACATAAATGTTTTTTAGATAAATATGTAATTGTGTACATATGTAATTGTAATGTTTTCATATGCAAGTTATTGCCACCTGAATTTGTAAATTGAAATGGTTTAATGAAGCATTAAATTTCATGAAAAGATGATGTCACTGTCAAAGCTCCATAAAGGAGAGCACACGTAAAACCAATATGTACAGATGTCACTTTTTATAAATACAATATTTTAAGGCTATTAAGGTAAGACCACTTTTTTCCTCGTAATATACTGTGATCAAATATAAACAACGTATTTGATTTGATATTTATAAATGTATTTTTACCATATTTGTGCGATGCTTATTTTTAAAGTAACTAATAAGTATTAATTCAATAAGTAATTGAATAACTCTTACTTTAAATGAAATACATATAATTAAAAAAGAAATGGTTTATTTTTTTCCCACAAAATTGACTGAATAGTTCAAGTGTACACAAAGTGTATGTAACCACAGATACATTCCTATCAGATACAACTGTGACCAGAAAAAAAAACTCACGCGGTCACTAACTTGAAAACTTTTAAGAAGCCGTATTTCCTCTCTCTTTTTTTTTTTTTTTTGTATGAAGTGACGTGAATATGTACGTAATTTCAGTTCCTCTTCCACTTCACATTAATAAAACCAACAATCTTCCACTATTTCGTCGTCCTCTAACACGCGGTCATGATCTGCAGTAAGACCTCCGTGTCGATAGGTGTCCTAACATGTCTTTGTGCCTCCTTACAAGGAACCGGGGAAGTAAATCCGTCTCACGTGTAACCCAAGTGACCTCAGGTCTATGCGTGCTCTCTGGCTGTAAGTCATTGTGAAGCTCTGAAACATCACTGAGGGCTTTTCACAATTATAATATAACATTTATAGCGAAAAGTGACTAGTGGCATATTTAAATGGCCGAGATCCAGGAGCTCTCTCCAGACTCTGGCAGTGGGGAGACACGACCCCCCGAAGACGAGATCGAGGGTGATGATGAGGACGAAGAGGTACTTGATTGCTTCTACAGTTTTGCTTGACTTTATGAAATTGTCAAGATATAGGAAATTGTAAGGAAACAGACTAAATTTATTAATTTGTTTGGGTGCTTGCATAGCCAATATGAGCTATTTAGCCGGTCAAACCTGGCCTAAAATACGTTAAAATATATAAAACGTTTTATTTATTTATTAATTCATATATACATATACATACATACATACATACTATATATATATATATATATATATATATATATATATATATATATAGATATATATTATATATATATATTATACACACACACAACACACATATACATATATATATACATATACACATATATACCATATATATATACACATAATGTTGCATACATATTATATATATATATATATATATATAAATTTTATATATAAACACACACACACACACACACACACACACACATATATATATATATATATATATTATATAAGGTATACATATACACACACACACATATAAACAGTGTGTGTGTGTGAGTGATTGAATAATTATTTGTATAAGTAATTACCAATTTAAATAAATAATCCATTTAAAATAAGTTACTGTTATTTCTTGTTGAGATTAATATTAAAGGGCAATAATTAGTTTTTATATAAATCTTATATCAATCTTAATATTTCATATACGCAAAGAATATAATATTTTAAGATTGCACACTCTTAATAGAACCAGTCAATTGTCAAATGCAGGGTACCTGCTTACCTGCACATGAGGAATAAGGTTTTCCACTGAGTGCATTTTGACTCCTACTTTGGCTCCAACTTTTTTTCCTGCTCTCCCAGTTGGATGAAACCCTGTTGGAGAGGTTGTGGGGTCTCACGGAGATGTTTCCAGAATCTTTGCGATCAGCAGCTGAAGTATCCGCACAGAGTTCGCTGTCTGTAGCCAAAAAACTTTACAGGTGAGGTGCTGGCAGTTGTATCTTATGCTTAAAACCGTACTGTCACATTATCTGTAGAAATAATCTAGACATTTCAGTATATTTTTTCCCATTTTACGCTTTCTTGTAGTTTCTCCCGCGCTCAGCTCTATGGGTCGGTACTACTTCCTTCATGATTCTGGTTCTGCCAGTTGTATTTGAGACTGAGAGGTTACAGCTGGAACAGCAACAACTACAACAGCAGAGACAGGTAAGTAGCACCAAAGTCCTGCATAAATACGAATAACTTCCTTACAATTACATACCTATCTAAATAGAGGTGAGCTGCATGCCTATATCTTCTATAACAGCATGGGTTATGTTATATCAAAAGATTATCAATACAAATTAAAGAGTCTTATGGAATCACTGCAAAAACAGCATCATGTTATGTAACGATGTAATGTGTTTGAAACAAAAAACCCACAACAGTACTAATGATATAATGAAGTCAGTTGTTCTGACACTGAATTAGGATTGGACGAGTCCATAAGGAATTAGATTTTTTGCAGTTATTTATAAATCTTTTAATCTACTTTAAGCCATGAGGATTGTTAATTAATGGAATATAAGTTTGTTGATGATAACAGCTTGCATAATTTCAATGGTAGAAAATGACTTTACCCATGATTATGCTTAGAAATCTCCACCAATCAGAGAATCATGAAAAGCAAATGCCAAAAGAGCTGTACACTGGCATAAAACACTGCTAATGACGTAACAGGGTCAGTCTCCCTATGCAACAACATTCAGTATTTTTCCATTGTTTTAATTCGGATGTATGTTATTTGCAATGCTTCATAGGATTTGTAGTTCTTTCGTACGCAGTCTTTTTGTCTTATTTTCAAATGCTTTTTTGCTTCAAATCAAAGTTTGTGATGTTATTTACCTTACTGAAAAGCATGCATATTATGTGACTTTTTCATTGAATATGAATTCATTTCTCATTTCCTTTTCCTTTCCTGTTTTTAATAGATTTTGTTGGGTCCAAATGCTGGGGTCATGTCTGGAGGAATGCCTGGAATGATGCCTCCTGCTCCTGGGAAGCTGTGATGATGTATATATTGTAACATCCGTGAGTTGTAGAAGAAGAAGGGAGAAAGAGAGAGGGAGCAAGAACTGGAGAAACAAAGAAGTCGTTACTTTTGTATAGTTTTCTGTGTACAATGGAGACCTTGATAACTTTTATGAACTTCCCTCTCTCTCTGCCTTTCTCACAGAAACATTCTGCACATGTCGTCCAAGCTCTGATATTTTACTTTTTTTTTTTTATTATAGCTATCTAATAACATTTCTTTCAGAAAGAGTCTATAACAGCTGTTGGGGAAAACTTTGACTGTGTTGTAGGTGCATTATATTTCTAAGAGAGTGTTTACGGTGCAGTGTGGGCCATAGTAACACCGGATCAACACTGACGTGCAGAGAATCTATAACAGCATTCAGCGTTTATGAGGGCACGCAAGGCCAATATTGATTGTGAAATTTTCTTGGTCTACAGATTATGGTTTTTTCTTTTTTTTTTTTGTTCCTGTTCCATAAATGTTAAAACCTTTAGAAGTGGTTCTCTGCCAACAGTGTCTTTTAAGGTGATGGTACACTGGTTAACTTTTTTGAGCAATGTTGCTTGGGCCACTTTCCCATTAAGAATGGGCAGCAGATTTCTTGATACTTTAGATCGTTTATGTGCCCTGTGTCTCAGCTGGTTGCCCATTAACAGCAACATTGCTCAAAAAGTTGCCCAGTGTATCATCCCCCTAAACTAATACCATGCAAAGCTACTGCAATGTTATTCCTCAGACAAAAGCCATACAGTGTGCAGAACCGTTGTGAAATAATTAAGAAAGAATGTTTGAAAACAGTGTACTTCAGTGAATAATAATGTTTGCTCCACATGACAGGAATAAAAACAAGTTCTCCAATGTCCTTGTCTTTTGTCTATACTCTTTATTACATAATATACTTTTTTTCTGATACTTGAGTAGAACCAGACTGGTGAAGTGCACCTCACATATTCATGCAAATAAAAGTCATATTTCAGTTGGACACTCCAGTGATGATTTGATAAAAATACCTATTTTTTTAACCTAATACTAACAGCAATGGACAGTTAACGAGGAATAAAATAAGCCCCCAGAAAAAACTATTTCCTCATAAAAATAATTATTTGCCCTCTTACAGTTTTCATAGGTGGAAATGATGTCACGAAAAGGAATAACGTCAGTTTAAAAGTCCTATTAAAAAAAAGAAAATCCACTCAAGAAATGCAGAAATGTTTATTATTAACTCGCTGTTTGTTTAGGGTATCATAGTTTACCGGAAAAAAAGTAAAAAACAAACTTATTTATTGTTATTTATTAATTTTTATAAGATTTTCATGTTTTGACATGTTTTCTCAGTATTAAAGGTTAAAACAGTCTTAGACAGATCTAAAAGTATATAGTTATAATAAAATTCTGGGACGAGATCTAAAAGTATATAGTTATAATAAAATTCTGGGACGGTGTCCGTATCTGTCACCTGGGGTTATAAAAAATATTTTTTGTACAATCACAGGTCAATTTTAGATTAAAAAAAAAAGAGAAAAACAAAACCACCTAAAATCAATCACAAATATTTAAAAAGCTGAAACTTACGTAAATTACGTGTGACATCCAGGTCACAGCAGTCTGACCTGATGAGCGCGGGACAGATGCTTAAGCGTCACCCAGCGCGAGATCACTGATTTAAATAGATTCTGTCAGCTTTCTCTGAGGGATAAACGTGGGGTAAAAAAAATTCGTTTGTATTAATTTATTTTGATCAAAATTATTATTTTACACATTTACGAGGAACATGACACTAACGCTTAATGTGACAGTTACAACAGGAGTCAAGTTCTTTTGAAACAGACGGCTAACATTGTTAACAGGCAGCTGATTAAAATGTAAGCCAAAAAAATTATACGTTAGATACTTGCAGACTGTATTTAACGGTTATCTGGCCTTCTAAACAATGTTTTTTATTGTAACTTCTTTTTTTTTGTAAACATATACATAGTATGAAAGCTTTAGAGGACCAGGCTTTGGAGGACGAGTCGGGGTACCAAGAAGAGGTGATTCACATTAATTTCTGTGAGCTAGCCAATCATTTCAGTCGTGTTAGTGAGGTCTTGTGTTTACACAGGATGTAGTTTCAAAATGCATTTAAGGAAAATATGAAACTTTTTAAATTAGAATTTAATATTTTTTTTTACTTGTTTACGTTGTGTGTAACATGATGAAAACTCCCCCCCTTAGGAATCCTTTTTTCAAGACATTGAGCTCCTACAGAAGCATGGGATTGTAAGTGATGATAATTTTATTATAAAGTTATGAAAATGTCATCATTACGGTGGCTCTGATTCGTATCCCTCTATCTTGAACGTGGCTGACATCAAGAAACTGAAGTCTGTAGGCATTTGTACTGTGAAAGGCATCCAGATGACCACACGCCGTGCTCTCTGTAATGTAAAGGGACTGTCTGAGGCTAAAGTCGACAAAATAAAGGAAGCTGCTGGAAAATTGCTGGTAATTTGATGATGGGGCTTCCTGGAATTTACAGTGCCCTCCATAAGTATTGGAACAGTAAAGACAAAATGGTTCTGTTTGCTGTGGAGTCAAGAATTTTTTATTTTTATTGTGAGTTTAATTTATCTGTAAATAAGAATGTCACATTTTATTATTGGGTGATTCAACACAAAGATGTTTTACCAGCTAAGAAGATCAGCACTTTTAGAGTTTCATCTCCCTATCTGATGGGAGCATAAGTATTGGAACAGTTGCCTCACAGGTCTTTCTAAGTGTTCAGCTGTGTTCTGTTGCATTAATTCTTCAGAAATTAAAAGCAGGGAATGTGTCTTATCAGCTATATCCATTGCTTCTGCATTCTAAGTCTTGCATTCGATGATGACACACACAAACCAAGATGAAGACGAGGAAGCCGACTCTGAAAGAAAAGCAAGCAATTTGGATGCTAAGAGAAAAGAGGAAGTCAATTAGAACTATAGGGAAAACAAAGGGCATGGAGAAATCAAGAGTTTGGAAACTATCAGCGACATCAGCAACCAACGACAACCTGATCGGCTGAGAAAAACAACAGTAGTTGATGACAGACAAATCATAAAAGCTGTGAAAATGAACCCTAAAATACATGTCTGTAAAATCACCAGCAACCTCCAGAAAGCTGGGGTGATGCTCTGTCAATCTACAGTCCGCAGGAGAATTTGACACAGAATTACAGAAGCTACACAGCAAGACGCAAACCTCTGATCAGAACCAGAAATAGAAAGGCAAGATTCTTCATAAATGTGAGGAAGTAGAGTTTTGGAACAGATTTGATGGACCGATGAGGCAAAGATTAACCTTTATCTAAGTGATTGGAAAGCAAAAGTGTGGAGAAAAAAGGGAACTGCAAATGATCCTAAACATACAACCTCATCTGTAAAGCTTGGTGGAGGTGGTGTCATGGCATGGGCATGCATGGCTGTCTCTAGAACAGGACCTCTTCATTTTAATGATGACTTAATGTATGATGGCAGTAGCAGAATGAATTTGGAAGGGTACAAAATCATCTTGGAAATCAATATTCAAGAAAATGCCACCAAACTCATTAGAAAGCACTTCATATTGGATCAGGACAATGACCCAAAACACCCTGCCAGTTCAGTCAAGGACTTTATTGGGGCAGAGAAATGTAAAGTCTTAGATTGCCCAAATCAATCTCCAGATTTAAATCTGATTGAACATTAATTTCACCAGCTGAAGAGGAGACTAAAGACAGAAACTCCCAAAACAAGCAACAGTTGGAATTGGCTGCATTAAAGGCTGGACAAAAAGCATTTCAAAGCATGAGACCAAGAGTCTGGTGATGTCTATGGGTTGCAGACTCACTGCTCTGATTGCATGCAAGGGATCTGCAACTAAATACTAGCTTTTAATCTTTTAAATCTGCCTTAAATTCAACTGTTCCAATACTTATGCTCACATCAAATAATGGGATGAACTCTAAAGGTGCTGTCCTTTTTATTTGGTAAAACATGTATGTGTTGAAAGACCTAATAATAAAATGTGACATTCTGTATTTTTGTCGCATATTCATCTTTTAATCATATTTGCAAATGTCTTGACTCCAAAGTAGAGAAAGCTATTTTGTCTTTACTGTTCCAATACTTATGGAGGGCACTGTATGTTGGTAATTTGTTTGGTGTTGGTGGTTTAATTTATGTATTGTGTATTCATTAAATTTTGTCTTCTTGCATGCAGATATGTGGATTTCAGACAGCATCTGAATACAGTATAAAAAGGAAGCAAGTGTTCCACATCACAACAGGCAGTTTGGAGTTTGAGTAAGAAATAACATCCTGTTTATAGCCCTAAAACACAAAGCCCCACAGATGATGTGGAGGAAACAAAACTAGATATTGTGGCCACGATTTAACTAAAAGAAGGGAAGGAATTAATAAAACAGGGCCACACAGTAAGTTGTGGGAACAAATTCTTAATTCGTGGCCACAAAATCCATATTTCCTACGTCATGTATGGAGTGCTAAAGAAGGGTTTAACATTTCGTCTGATATAAGTCACATGACACCAGAAATGCTTTATTCATATTTTGTTCAGCAAACTCCTCGGAGGTGGTGTGGAGAGTATGGCTATTACTGAGGCTTTTGGCGGTAGGGTGCTGTTATGATTACGAACCAAAATTATATGGTATGCATTTTCTGTTCATTAGTTCTGCCAAAATTACATGTTTTTAGAAATTGTTTCCCATGCTCCATTTAGAATTCAGAACTGGAAAGACTCAACTCTCTCATACACTGTGTGGTAAGAGCAAAAATGGAGTGTATTGTGGAAATGTTAAATGTGGAATTTAAGTCTCATTTTTAGACCATTAATGTCACTTCATTTCTGTTTTTCTAGTAACTGCTCAGCTTCCTGGTGAATATGGGTACACAGGAGGAAAGATAATCTTCATTGATTCTGAAAACACCTTGTATCATTTCTGCATTTGCTTGCGTTGTGTCACATTCATTTTACTAATCCTATTCAATATGGAAAAGCCATATTAAACTTTTTTCTCCTTAATAATTGTGAACACCAGTCGGCCTGAGAGGCTGAAGGACATAGCTGACAGATTCCACGTGGATCATGAAGCTGTACTGGATAATGTGCTATATGCACGTGCATATACGAGTAAGAACATCCCTCGCAGAACTTTTGAAAAATGTTGTTTTACATTGGAGTTTAACAGGCCAGCCAATGAGATTCACAAAAGTGTTTTTCATTCATAGGTGAGCATCAGATGGAACTGTTAGACTTTGTTGCAGCCAAGTTCCACGAGGAAGGAGGTGTCTTCAAGCTTCTGGTAAAATAGAAGAAAGACACTTTCTAAGGTCTGATTTTTAGGAAGTGATTTTACTTAATCTTGTAGCCATCAACAATTAATTTTCCATAGATAATAGACTCAATCATGGCTCTGTTCCGGGTGGACTTCTCTGGAAGAGGCGAGCTGGCTGAGAGACAGCAGAAGCTTGCACAGATGCTCTCCAGGCTGCAGAAGATCTCTGAAGGTATATATATATATATATATATATATATATATATTGTATATATCTTAATGAGAAGAAAAACTACTCATATAATAGACCTGACAATAAAACTGATGGTAGTCAGTCTTATCTTTAGTTAAGTAAGCTCTTGAT
Source organism: Cyprinus carpio (assembly GCF_018340385.1). Lineage (NCBI taxonomy): Eukaryota > Metazoa > Chordata > Actinopteri > Cypriniformes > Cyprinidae > Cyprinus > Cyprinus carpio. The sequence continues at coordinate 1,083,363 of NC_056577.1, forward strand.
TTTGACGTTAACTTTATTTTCTGACTTTCTTTTAATTAGTAGTATGTAATTTGTTGGATATAGAGTACAACGTTGCAGTGTTTGTTACCAACCAGATGACTGCAGATCCAGGAGCTGGAATGACGTAAGTAGGAACACAAAACAAAATGGAGAGAGAATGTTGGTGATTTTGAAACTGATTATTATGATTTTAGATTTCAAGCGGATCCCAAAAAGCCCATTGGAGGACACATACTGGCACATGCCTCCACCACACGCATCAGCCTGAGGAAAGGACGTGCTGAATTGAGAATTGCCAAAATATTTGATAGGTAATTTCAAGATTTTCTCAATAACACTTTACAGTAAGGTCCCATTACTCAATATCAAGTAATGCATTATGCAAGCAATGAGCATTACAAAATACAACTGTCCATTGTTAGTTCATGGTCCATTACATAATATTAACAAATACAACTTTTCATTTTAATATTGTATTAGTAAATGTTAACTAAGATAAATAAATGCTTTAAGGTATTTTTGTCATTACATTGTACGTTCATGTTAACTAATGCCAGCAGATGGAACCTTATTGTAAAGTGTTACCATTTTCTCTTTTTGTTTCTCAACTAAGAGGAACACATACGATGCACAATTTATCCATACATTAAAACTGTTAGGTAAATATATTTGTATATTTAGAGTTATAAAATATGATTATCTCTTTTTTTTCTTTTTTTTTTAAATGCTTGCATCAATAAAACCTCTGCTTTTCTACAGTCCAGACATGCCAGAAAATGAGGCTACTTTTGCCATCACAGCTGGAGGAATAACAGATGCCAAAGACTAAAATCTGCACGGAATGCATATTACTTCGCAAGTTCCCCACTACCTCAATGCCTTCAGTTTGAATCTGTTCAGAATCAGATTGAACCAGTTCTTTACCTTACATCTGTTACATATCTGTTTATACATTGTATTTATACTTTGTGTTTACACACTACACAGCTGTTTATGTATTGTGAAATTTTAATGGTACAGTATTTATTTATACAATGCTAATTTAATTCAATTAAAAACGGTTGAATAAAAACCTATTTTAAAGTATTTACTGTTAATATTATATTTGCATTTCTGAACGCAGGACTTTACCATAGCATTACCACAACGGCCTTAATTTGAAAAGCTGTTGATGTGGCTATTATCACACGGTCGCTGCTTTCACAGTCCACGTTTCTGCACTGTGCGCATGCAAGATCCAGGATCAGCTACTCGTCCATGGTGTCGCATGAAGACTAGGCGGCTCATGCTCCATTTCAGCATTTCGCAATCTCTCAGTTTACCTGGAATAGATACTGAAAAAACATTAGATTTGGTTTTAGTCGAACCCGCCTCGTGGGTTATAGCGCAACCCGCTAGAAAAGTCAGCTATTCGAGTTAAAGCCACTATGGACTCGAGAGACACAGCCCCTGATTCGTGGGAACAGGAGGACGATGTCGAGGCCACGGCTGATACCGAACTTCAGTCCGCCTTCACCGGGCTCAACGTGAACGCTCCGGAATTCGTACCATCCTTTCTTTCCCGAGATCCACCGGAAAACGCCACGTCTGATGGTAAACTAACAGCGTTAATAAACCGACTGACAGCATTGATGAGGTCTGCCCATAAAAGGGCTTTTTGCTGGAAATGTTTATAGCAGGCTAGTCGTAGAGATGTAGCGGTTAGTTAAGCGAATAATGGTCTTTCTTGGTCGAATAAAGATATTTTTTATTTTACATAGCCAGTTATACGTCACTACTTTATAAAATGTTGATTTAGTGCACTTCAGTACACATTGCTGATCCGTCATGAACTAATACCCGGCTAGCCCTGCGTGGCCGGTTTAGCCGCTGACTTCACACCAGGATATTTCCTGTTTCTCCCCGTCATTGACTCTATTAGTTAATACATGATAGTAATAATTTCCTTATTAAAATATTTTACACGGAAATAAACGAGGAACCCTTTTGATATCGTTAAAATTATGTGTATTTACACGAAAGAAGACCCTAGTTATCACTATTCCAGCTGTATTATTCTACACAGAAGCGGGTCGCCCCCCTGGTGATGTCACATGACCAACTCTCGCGCAATTGTGCAACACTTCTAATAATAACAGACCGATGACCTGCTGATAATAGTCTGTTTCAGGATATGTAGATTATTTTGTAAATTACAGGGGTAAAGTTCACACCAGCTTTGGGAAAATCGTAAATATTACAGTCAACATTTTCTGTTTGTAAATTGGAATGTTATATAATCCACAATAGTGATTTAAACATCCCAATTAACAATTCTTAAAAACAGATTTATAACATTTATAATCTAATGTTATTCAGTCATCACCCCCCTCTGTCTCTGTCCGCAGGCACCGATGCAGTGGCCAGCATGGACATCTCAGACCCAGTGGGTATGTTCAAGCTAGACTGTGCTTTTCTGCTTGGGTTTTGTGTTTTGATATAGTGTTGCACTGCCTCTAATGTTGCTTCATCAGCCATACAGAGGGCAACTTGGGCTTGTTACATCAGCATGCATGTGCTCATATTACAGGCCTAATTTATCTCTGTACTTACACCTCCAACCACAGCTACTGAGAAGCAGATGACTGTGTTTCCGTGAATGGAAGCCCTGATTCCAGCTGTACACTTGATGTAAAGCATAGATTTTCATACAGCTGCAGTGTCTCTCGTGAATCAGTTGTTAACTTGCTTGTTCTCTGAAGTGTATAGTATACGGTGCAATATTTGTAATGGCATTTAAATCAGTTCTTTGAAATTCCTTTCCTGTCCTCTTCAAATATTTTTATTTTGCAGTGGTTCTTAACATTTTTGAATCCAAGGCTCCCCTTTGTCCAAGATAATTCCCTTATATCTAAGCTGATATGTATTTTTGGTACTTTAGATTTAATGAATATAAATAAAACATATTTCATTTTAAAATTGTACATCTTTGCATCTTACAAATAACATTTTAATTTAGATTATTTTAATATAAGTTCATTTAAATAAAGTCAAGTGAAAGTGACATACAGCCAAGTATGGTGACCCATACTCAGAATTCATGCTCTGCATTTAACCCATCCAAAGTGCAAACACACAGCAGTGAACACACACACCGTGAACACACACCCTACGCAGTGGGCAGCCATTTATGCTGCGGCGCCCGGGGAGCAGTTGGGGGTTCGGTGCCTTGCTCAAGGGCACCTCAGTCGTGGTATTGCCGGCCAGAGACTCGAACCCACAACCTTAGCGTTAGGAGTCAAACTCTCTAACCATTAGGCCACAACTTCCCCCCTTTACTTTTACTTTTAAAAATACTTTTTATTGACATTTTTCGAGGCCACCTAGTGGACCATGGCCCACTGGTTGAGAACTACTGGCTTATAGTTCACCCAGAAATTAAGATTCTGCCATCTTTTACTCACCTTCATGCTGTTTCACACCCATATGACTCATTTTCTTCTTTGGAACCCAAAAAGGAGACTCCCTGTGCTGGTCGCTCTTTTACATGCAACTGCAATGAAAGGCAAATGAAGCTTTCACACTTAAAAAAAAGGATGCAAAAGCACCATACATGTATCCCACAATAAGTAGTCCATACAACTTCAGTTAATTAATTGTTGCATTTTAAAATGGGGTTAAATGTGAATTAATAAACAGTTTTTGATTTGTCCGTTTAATTGCCAGTTGGATTTTTTTTTTTTTTTTAAATGAATACAATGATAATTGATTTCTTCCTTTTTTGGCATTCTTAAAAGGATAGACCACCCAAAAATTATGTCATCATATACTCTGATTCCAAACCTACGTGTATTTCTTCTTCATAACACCAAGGAAGACATCTTGAAGAACTTAACATAAACAAAATCGAAACCCGTTGACTTTCATTGTATGGACAAAAAAACACAGAGACATTTTTCAAAAACCTCCTTTATGTTTCACAGAAGAAAGAAAGTCATATAATATTAGAATGACTTGAGGTTAAAGGGATACTTCATCCCAAAATGAAAATTTTGTCATTAATCACTTACCCCCATGTCGTTGCAAACCCGTAAAAGCTCTGTTCATCTTCAGAACACAATTTAAGATATTTTGGGTGAAAACCGGGAGGCTTTAGACTGTCCCATAGACTGCTGAATAAATAACAGTGTCAAGGTCCATGAAAGGTATGAAAGTCATCGTCAGAATACTCCATCTGCCATCAGACGCACAATATGGGTTATATGAAGTGACGGGAACACTTTTTCTAAGCGAAGAAAACACACACACACACACACACACACACACACATATATATGTATACAAAATATCTTAAATTGTAAATCCCGAAGACAAACTGAGCTTTTACGGGTTTGGAACGACATGGGGGTAAGTGATTAATGACAAAATTTTCATTTTAGGGTGGAGTATCCCTTTAAGTAAATGATGACAAAATATTTATTTTTGTCCTGCATATAAACACTCTTTAAAATTCTATGAAAACTCATATGGGTTAGGGGTTTTGGGTTTGGTTTATGGGTTTTAAACAGATCATCGTGAATTAGGAGTAAATGATGAGAAATATTTACATTTTTAGTGAATAATCCTTTACTAGCCCGTACAGTCTCTTTTGTTTGCTTGTCTTCAGGAGGTCCTTCGCTGTTTTTAGAATAAGAAGCATTTACATTTTTTAAAACATTTCCTGAGATGAAGCTAAATGACATTGTTTTTTTTTGGTTTTTTTTTGCATTTTTTAATTTTCACAATGAACAAAATAACAACTGGTAGGGTGCTACTTCCATTTGTATCATACATTTGAATGAGTTACATAACAGGTCCATTTCCTCCATCGTATTTTTACATTTATGTGCTTCCAGTCTCAGGTCATGGGTCATTTTTTCCATTGCAAATATTTCCTCCATGATATTCCTCCATTGGTCCAGACTCAAAGGCTCACTTTTCAACCAATTCCTCGTTATAACTTTCTTACTTGATATCAGCATCACTTTAATTAGATAAATGTCTTCCCCTCTAACAACATCTTTAGTTAACAGGCCTAAATACAGAGTCTGTGGGTCATTCAGTATTTTGTAACCCAAATTTTTTTCCATTTCTGTTACAATAGATTCCCAGTAGGGGCGAATCTTTATACATGACCAAAATACATGAGAATGATTGACATTGACATCCCTGCAGAGTCTCCAACACTGTTGTTTTTTTTTTAATTGTTTACTTTTGATGAGGGGTGTAATAAAGTATCTCACCAAGTTCTTCCAGCCAAATTCTCTCCATTGTCTGGAGCTAGTAGAAGTTTGTTGTAAAAGACAGATCGAATGCCAATCATTCTCTGACAGTTTAAGCTGCAGTTCTGCTTCCCATTTCTGTTTTATGTATAGTGAGTCAAACCTATTGCAATTTTGTAAGCATTTGTACAGTCTGGATACAATTTTCGAAGGTAAATGTCTATATGCCCCTGCGATCATATCTATTAATTCACTGCCCTCTTGAGAAAGATGATTTTCAATGTCTGTATTATAAAGATGTCTTAGTTGGAGATACCTAAATAAATCAGCGTTTTTCAGGTCAAATTCCCTCTTCAAGTTTTCAAAAGATTTAAACTTTTTTCTCTCTGTTAATGTACACACTGCGGTGATTCCCTTGTCAGCCCATCTTGTAAATGTGTTATCCATCTGACCACTTCTGAATTTTGGAGAGTACAATGGCCAGATCAACAATTTACAATCCCCCTCCATTTTGTATATATTAAGTACATCCCACCAGATCTTAATTGTTGTGTCTACTATAGGATTTGGTTCTATAGGTTGGTTAGATGTTTTCTCGCCCAACCTCGTTTGTGGTTGGCATGTTCCGTAGTTAAGCTCAATTTGTTTCCATTTGGAGTAATATTCTGACGAACACCAATAAATTATATATCTCAACTGGGCAGCTAGGAAATATTCTTTAAAATTTGGAAGGGCAAGTCCTCCTCTTTTTTTCTCTAGTTGTAGAGTTTTGAGTTTAACCCTTGGTCTTACCCCTTTCCAAATAAATCTACTCACTTGTTTATCCCATTTATCAAATTGAGTTTTTGGTTTACAAATTGGCAGTGAAATGAATAAGTACAGCAATCTAGGCAACACATTCATTTTTATCACCTCTATCCTTGAACTTAAATCCATAACTAGTGTTGCCCATTTTGTCAGATCTTTTTGTATAATTTCATTAACCTTATTATAATTAGCCTCATATAATGTGTTCAGTTCTCTAGTCAGATAAACACCTAAATATTTTATTTTTCCTGAATCCCATTTTAATTTGTAAGATCGTCTGATTGAGTCAGCTGGTCTATATTTTATACAAAGAACTTGGGTTTTTGAAATGTTTGACTTATACCCAGATTTCCCTCCAAAATCTTTTAGTAACATTAAGAGTTTAGGAAACGTATAATCCGGATTGCTGAGGTATTTGATAATATCATCTGCAAAGCAAAGAGACCTAACTTATGTTCATCCTTGGCGACTGTGATTCCTTTAAGTTCTTTACTTTGTCTTATATACTGAGCCAAAGGCTCTATAAACAAGGCAAATAGGGAGGGGCTCAGACAGCATCCCTGCCTTGTCCCTCTGAAGAGCTCGAATCTGTCTGTTAAGTCGCCATTTATTTTAATTCTAGCCACTGGTTTATCATATAGGGCCTGTATACATTTAATGATAGTTTTATCAAATCCCATTCTTTTCAAAACCGCAAAAAGAAAATTCCAGCAGACTCTATCAAAAGCCTTTTCCGCGTCAAGACTTACTAAGGCTGTAGGAGTGCTCTGTTTATTGACTTCATTAATTATATGTAATGTACGCCGGATGTTATCTTGCGTTTGGCGACCTTTTATAAAACCCGTCTGGTCCTCATCTATCAGGTCTGGGAGGAAGGTTTCTAATCTTCTAGCGATTATAGACGTGAATAATTTATAAGCAACATTCAAAATGGAAATTGGACGATAAGACTCACATAACTCTTTATTTTTACCTTCCTTTGGTATGACTGTTATCATGGCCTCTTTCCATGAGGGAGGACATTTTGCATGTTTGAGTGTCCAATTAAAGGATTCCAACAATAGAGGGGCAAGGTCTTCTTTATAAACTTTGTACCACTCGTTATTATTGCTTTTCAATCTACTGATAGCCTTATCAAGCTCTTTTTTAGTAATAGGTGAATTTAATGATCCATTTTGAGTAGTTCCTATGGAGGGGAGATCTAATTCAGCTAAATAATCTTCAATTTATTTTCTATCTACTTGTTCTGAATGATTAAACTGAGATTTATAATATTTATAAAATATATTTTTGATTTCCTCAGGTTCATATTTTATATCCTTACTTTCTGGATCTCTGATTTTGTTAATTGAATTCCTTATTTGCTGTGATCTTAATCTTTTTGCTAATATTTTGGTTGCTTTGGGACCCGATTCATAAAAGATTTGTTTTGTGAATCTCAGTTTCTTTTCTGTCTCCTCATTTGCCATGTCTGATAATTGTTTTCTAATTCCTTTTATCATTCCGGCCAATTAATCACTCTTATCTGTATGCTGTTGTTGTTTTTCTAGTTTTCTCATATTTTGTTCTAATTCAGCTTGTAGTAGCTTTTTCTTTTTTTTAATGTGAGCTAGCCTTGATATCAGGTTTCCTCTCATCACTGCTTTTATAGTGTCCCATAATATTGTTGGCTCTATTTGTTCATCCTTATTATAAATGACATTGTTTTACTAAACAGCTGAGCTGACACAACTGAAATTACACTGGTTATGATTAAAGGGCAGTTATTTCAAGAAGCATTTTTGTTGGCTTGTTTCTGCACTTTCCAGGAACAGGTCGGTGTTTTAGTAAATCTTAACCTTGAATCATGTGTCATTAAACACAAACATGTTTATGTGGCTGTCCCTACAGCTGCAGTGGAGAATGGAGAGATAGATGCCAGTGCAGTGGAGACGTGGGGAGCAGAAAGGTGAGCCGGATGAGGAGGAACCAGGAGGTGGATCCTCGGCGGACACAGGATGTTTGTGGGGATGAGGCACAGGATGAAATGATGGAGGAGGATGAGGAGATGCCGACTCCCAAGCTGCCTCCTCCTCCACCGGACGCCCCTAAGAAAGAACACGTCAATGTAGTGTTCATTGGACACGTGGGTATGTGTTGTGTTGGAATATACAGTCTTTTATATTTTCTTTGTAACAACACCTGCTGATCTAGCAAGCATTATATCCAGAATTATTTCTTTATTTGATTGATTGATTTTATGGTCTGATTTGTTTTTCTTTTGTACAGATGCAGGCAAGTCTACAATTGGTGGACAGATTATGTGAGTCAACCATGATCTTTTATAATAAAGTCTTGACTGACCTAACGTCCTGTTATACATTATGATATATGATATAACAGATGCATATTTAATTGTTTTTCATTAGTATCTAACTGGTATGGTGGACAAACGAACGCTGGAGAAATATGAACGAGAGGCAAAAAGAGAAGAATAGAGAGACTTGGTAAACAGACATAATGTCTTTTCATACACTACTGACTGAAAAAGTATGGTCTCATTAAGTATTCCTGTGGTGGCAAAGCTGAGTTTTCAGCAGCCATTACTCCAGTCCTCAGTGTCAAAGTTCAAAAGAACAGCAGTTATTTGAATTAGGTATCTTTTGTAATATTATAAATGTCTTCAAATCTGATTAACATGAAGTCTAGTTGAAATGCTTTGTTTAAGATAAGAAAACCTTATGGCATAGTCAGTCTTAGATGTCTATGTGAGCACATCAAATGTTCATGTCTTTTTGAGTGAAATGTTTGCTCTCATGATGCATACTGGGTTGAAATGACATCTCATACGTCTGTTTGTCCTTGCAGGTATCTTTCCTGGGCTTTAGACACAAACCAAGAGGAAAGAGACAAGGGGAAAACAGTAGAAGTTGGAAGAGCTTACTTTGAAACTGAGAAAAAGCACTTTACTATTCTTGATGCCCCAGGCCATAAAAGCTTTGTACCCAACATGATTGGAGGGGCATCCCAAGCTGACTTGGCAGTGCTGGTGAGTTCCTCTTGAAACAGCAGGACTGATTATTGCTTAGTTATTTTAAATTGTATACCCTGTACAATTGTTTTACTGTATATTTGATCAAATAAATGCAGCCATGATGAAAATTTAAACAACAATTTTTAACAACCCCAAACTTTTGAATGGTAGTGTAGATATATATTAAAACAAATCAATCAACTTGCCTTTATTTTGTCTAGTTTTATTGACAGACATTTAAGAAAACATTGCTTTTCTTCAGGTCATCTCTGCCAGAAAGGGCGAGTTTGAGACCGGTTTTGAAAAGGGAGGTCAGACAAGGGAGCACGCCATGCTGGCCAAAACAGCTGGAGTCAAACATCTGATAGTCCTCATCAACAAAATGGACGATCCCACTGTGAACTGGAGTTTGGATAGGTGAATAAAATAGATTTAGAACGTTTTTATTCTTGTATCTTGTCCTTCTTTTACCAATTAGTACACATTTCCCCACAGATATGAGGAATGTAAAGAGAAGTTAGTGCCATTTCTGAAGAAGGTGGGCTTTAATCCGAAGAAAGACATTCACTTCATGCCCTGCTCTGGAATGACTGGAGCCAACCTGAAAGAATCTTCTGAGCTGTGCCCTTGGTACACGTAAGTATAGCATGTCATTTTTCAGGCTATCGTGTATATATGAAGGTGAAATCAGAGTGACAACTGGCAATTTACATCAACTCTGAACTTGTATAGGGGGTTACCTTTCATTCCACATCTGGACAGCCTGCCAATCTTCAACAGATCAAGTGATGGTTCCATCCGATTGCCTATTGTGGATAAATACAAGGTAAATTGAAAGATGGGATTGTTATCTTGACATTTGATGTCAGGTTTAATGACTTTGCAATGCTGACAGATACTAGAACAGTTAAAAGCAATCTCACTAAGTACATCTGCATAAGCCACATGCTCCTCAAAACCACATCTGTTTCTCTGAAATAATATGCTGAGTATCTATCAAGAGTGTCTTACTGCTCCAAATACTGCTATTGTCTCAGTTTCTGCTGATGATATCCAATTATTTTAATATCACAGCATGAGGGAGTGTTTTGGCAGGAAACTATCTAGTATAATGGAAGAAGGAAATTGTTTTCTCAGCAGTTCTCTTCCCATTGAGACTAAATGTGTTATGATACCAATAAGCTAAACTAGGTCCTGTGTTCAGCACATGTAATGAGATTAAGTTCATTAAAGGGATACTCCATCCCAAAATGAAAATTTTGTCATTAATCACTTATCCCCAGGTTGTCCCAAACCCGTAAAAGCTTCGTTCGTCTTCGGAACACAATTTAAGATATTTTGGATGAAAATCTGGAGGCTTGAGACTGTCCCATAGACTGCCAAATAAATAACAGTGTCAAGGTCCATAAAAGGTATGAAAGTCATTGTCAGAATACTCCATCCTGCCATCAGACGTGCAATCTAGGTTATATGAAGCGACGAGAACACTTTTTGTAAGCAAAGAAAACTCCCCCGTATGCTGCGTATGCTCTTCTGTATCCTTGTGGTGTGGATGATACAGAAGAGCATACGATGATATGGAGAGACACAGAGGAGACTGTTGACAAAGGAATTGTTGAATAAAGTCATTATTTTTGTTTTCTTTGCTTACAAAAAGTGTTCTCGTTGCTTCACATAACCCAGATTGCTCGTCTGATGGCAGATGGAGTATTCTGACAATGACTTTCATACCTTTTATGGACCTTGACACTGTTATTTACTTGGCAGTCTATTGGACAGTCACAGGTCTCCTGGTTTTCATCCAAAATATCTTAAATTGTGTTCTGAAGACGAACTAAGGTTTTATGGGTTTGGAACTACATGGGGGTAAGTGATTAATGACAAAATTTTCATTTTGGGGTGGAGTATCCCTGTAAGTTATTTAAAGCCTTGCTAGAGCTGGTTGAACCTTCATGCTTATTCCTAAAAATTGTACGCTTTCAGTTTTTACAAAGTAAATCATATGAATTCATACAAAATTCAAAATGTCAAATAGTTATACTCTCTCATGAGATGTGTTTATTCCGTGTTATGATTAGATTTAAAATTCTATACTATTCGTCTAAAAAAAAAGAAAAAAAAATGCTTAAATGCTACAAGTGAAATTAGGCATCACAACAGTAAAATTTTAAGTACAAAAAAAAACAAAAAGGATATTGGTGTTTTTTATGATTACCTTTAAGTAAGTGTTGAATGATGGAAAAGGTGCATGAATAATTAATATACTAATATAATACTGATCAATTTAAAAAAACCTCTAACATCGGCAGATAGAGTCTATAATGCTCCTTAAAAATCTTTTGTGTAGGACATGGGCACCGTGGTGCTTGGAAAACTGGAATCTGGAAGTATCATGAAAGCACAACAACTTATTATGATGCCAAATAGGGTAAGACTGTACAAAACAATAGTATGTACAAATACAGTTTGTTGTTATCACAACCATTATGAATCTTCTTGAATTTTCACATTCATTTTCTTGAATTTTCACATTCAGTGTCTGAAACATTGTTTGTTCTGATTTCCCAGCACACGGTGGAAGTGTTGAGCCTTCTCTCAGATGATGTGGAAACGGATTACGCTGAACCCGGTGAAAACCTGAAGCTCCGGCTCAAAGGCATTGAGGAGGAAGAGATTCTCCCAGGCTTTATCCTATGCAATGCTGAGAACCTCTGCCACTCAGGGCGCACTTTTGATGCCCAGGTAAGAATTTCAACACAGGGAGAATATTTTGTTTAGTCATTTGATTTAGTCATTTTTTAAGCATGACTTAATGGCTTTTTTCTTTGTTCTTGTTCACAGATTGTCATTATTGAACACAAATCCATTATATGCCCAGGTTACAATGCAGTAATACACATCCATACCTGCATAGAAGAAGTGCAGATAACAGTAGGTTCTTTTGCGTGCACTCCTAAAACATTCAGACATAAAAGGTGTAAACTCAGAGCCTAAACTATTTACCTCCACAATTAGGCATTAATCTGTATGGTGGACAAGAAGACAGGAGAAAAGAGCAAGACTCGTCCACGCTTTGTCAAACAAGACCAAGTATGCATCGCCCGTCTTAGGGCCGCAGGAACTATCTGCTTAGAGACTTTTAAAGACTTCCCTCAGATGGGACGTTTCACCTTAAGAGATGAGGGTAAGATATTAGGAATATCTAATATGATAATTCAAACATCACATTTTCAGCAGTTTGCACATCAAATAAATCTGATGACAGGTATAATATCTAAATACTAAAACTGAAGATGTTTTATGTTATTTTTTTAGGTAAGACAATCGCAATTGGCAAGGTGCTGAAGTTGGTACCTGAGAAGGACTAAATGCAGATAGAAGGACTTCCCTGGTGCACTCTGGGATTGAGGAGGATGCAGTGATGTGTGCCTGCCAGATGTCCTCCAAACTGCTCCATCTTCCCACTGTGGATCAGTCTAAGAAAATGACTTTGGAAAAAGGACATTATTAAAAGTGACAGTATCAATTTTAGGAAGAACATTAATATAGAAAGACAAGCTCAGTGTGACAGCTTTCTCATATTGAGAGCTCAGCTATGCCACTCATGTAGCCCAATTGTTAAAGCCAGTTTCTCTCCACTGTTACATAATCTTAAAATGGATGCAATTTTCTTTTATGGTATTGGCTTTTTAATTTTATGTTACATTATGAGAGAGGGAGTCTTGGTGTCATCTCTTTGAAAGGTTAATGCCATTACTGTGTGCCCCATTCAAACATAACACTCAGATCATTTTCTCTTATAAGAATGTTGGGTCTCTGAATGCATATCACTTTACAACAGCATCATCTGGGCAGTTAGAAACTGCTGACTGTTTGTTATGGCATGGAAGGGGTCCATACAGGGTCTAAGCTTGCCAGTACCCTTGCTCTTTACCTGGCAAGTCCTGCAAGGGTAATAATTGTCAAGATCAGGTCGTAAAAGAGGCCTTGTTCCTTCAAATAAAATGACACTTATGTAGAGATGTAATAATGCACAAGTTTGATATGACAAACTTATCAGCTCATATCAGCTGGTGTAAATTCTGTACACTCCGGTTGGGGATGTAAACATCAAACTTCCCAAAAAATAAAACACTAAAATGACTTCAAATGAAAACAGATTTTTGCTCGTAGCTGTGTTTGTGTTCAGTGCCTTGGACCTTGCAAGACAGAGGATAATGCAGCGCCGCATTATTAATAAAGATACTTCATTTAATTTATCAAGTTGCTTACACTTACTTTTAGAACATTTTAAATTGGATGTATTTGTATATTTATAAACGTCCACAAGAAATGAAAACGTTGGTCTCTATTTATTTTAATAAATAATATACGATCATTTTATATTTATTATAATAAATATTTTATGAATATTAGAAAATCATATAATAATAAAAAAGTATAATATTAAATCAGATTTAATATTAGCACGGGATTGTTGTGATTTACTAATGTACAATTTATCACATATTATATATACAGTTTATAATCATATTTCATGATTTAAATGGGAGTGCACAAGCCGTGCTGTTTATGTATGCACAATGCTCCAGTCATACCAGATTTTTATTAAAGAAATGCAAGAATTGCATACAAACAACAACAACAACACATTAAATAGCAATAAGGTTATATATCTCATAAAACATTAACCACGAGTTAAGACTATACAAATGAAACAATAATAATGTTAGCATTGCTTTCATGCACTTACTGTACTTTATTCTTATTAAGTACTGTTTACTGTAATTACCCAATAATGTTGGAGATCCTACAGTTACACAAGCGAGGCTGACAATCACCTCGCTTACATAATGTTTCAAGTTAAAATGGAAGATTACACTTTTGGTAGGCTATCGTCTAAGGCTTAATACACGGTTTGAAATACTGATGTTTACTGTCAAGTTCAACAACGTTAGTTGAATTTTCTTTCTTGACTTTTACGCTACTAATCGAAGCCGGATGTGACGACACGCGCACCGTTTCCTAATCTCTTTTTTCAAAATAAAAGTGCTTGTGCCGTTTACTTCGGAAATACGCATGCGCTCTTATGCTTTCTCTCTATACACGTGTAGCATGGAGTCCCAACGAGATGAATTGGCTCTCGATCGGTCTCAGGTAAACTAGAAATATTTGCTAGGTTTACCCTTACATGATGTTTGTTAAACTGTAATATTTTTGTTTGTATATTTACGTTTGGGTTGCATGTACAGCTAACTGCTGTAGCCAAGCACCCAAGTCGAAGTAATTAAGATATAAAACATATATGTTATCTTTGCTTTTATTATTTGTTTTATGTATGTGCCTGATGCAGTTGTTTTAGTCATGATTTTGGTTGCTGTCTTTGTAAAATGTTCTATGGCTGATTCTGTCTTTGGGTATTAGAGTGACTACTGTTTAAAATACATTAGTTAATAACATGTATTACAGGTAAAGAAAGCTGTACAGGCATTACGAGCGTATATAAAGAGCAGCTCCTCATCCCAAAAGCTCTTGGAGAATGAGGGTCAGGCCATCTCTCTACTGTTAACTCTATGGAAAATCCCTAAAAAGGAGCAAAATATTCGCATGTAAGTGTTTCAATGGGAAATCAATCTAGAGTCATTGATTTAGAGAAACATAAGTTCATTAAGTGTTATTGTTCTTACCAAGTGTGTTTTGTCCCACAGTCCTTTACCTCATGGGCTGAGGACAGAATCAGGAGACGTGTGTCTCTTCACCAGAGATGAACCCAAAATGACCTCAGAACAGACAGTGAGATTCTACAAGAAGTTACTCAAAGTGAAAGGGATCAAAAATGCCATAGAGGTAATTCATCTGTCTAATTGTTATACGTGCTTCAGCAAACCCTTTCCTTCTGTCTCAGTGCTGATCATGGGTTAAAAAGTGTAAGAGTAATTCAGCGTGTATCCTTTTCTATTGGAGCTTGTCTCTACAAACTTTGAAACAATCATGACTTCCCAAGCAGGTCCTTTTTTATGTGACAGTAGGTATTATGGAATATGGTGTCATCTTATGTTTACAACACATTTTGTCATGGCAGGTGATTCCTTTCAGCATGTTGAAAACTGAGCATAAGCCGTTTGAAGCCAAAAGGAAACTGCTGGGCAACTTTGATTTGTTTCTGTCAGACGCACGCATCCGCCGCAGGTTACCCTCCCACATTGGGAAGCATTTCTATGAAAGGAAGAAGTAAGTTTGTTTCTAACTGTAAGTGTACACACACACACACACACACGTTTTAGTGCAGAATAGAGCGACATTTCTTGTCATTTTTGTAGTGAAGTACTCCAAATAATAAGACGTCTGAAAGAAGAAAGTAATATACACCTAGGATGCCTTGAGGGTGAGTAAATCATGGGGTGATTTTCATTTTTGGGTGAACTATCCCTTTAAATGAACACTATGCATTTATGAAAAAGCATCAAGATTTAAAAAAATAATTGCACTCATCTGGAGCTTTGAAAAGGAGTACATGTAAACACAAATAATATAAATCTAGAATTCATACATATTAAAAACTGTCCATGTTAAGCCCATCACTTTTTTTATTTCTAAAAGGAAAAACAAGTGATAAAACTGTTTACTGTTCAAAAATCTGCAAAGGAATTTGAGATTGTAATTTAACGTGAGTGCGAAAGATGCAGATTCCCCGCCCAGACTTTGCGACAGGTTCAAGTTGGCCACACGGATTCGTCATGTTCTATCAGGGTTGTCAGTCATTGTGAATGACATTGATTAATGTTCTTTCTCTGACTCAGGGCTCCTCTGTCGGTGGATCTGGAGAGTAAACATCTAGCCAGAGACATGGAGCGCCTCATTCATGGCACCACCCTCACTGTCTCGAATAAGGGCTCTTGTTGGTATGAACATTATTATTTTTTATTTTTTTCGTGTGTTACAGTAGGTAGAAGCACTACAGCAAACCATTTCCTGCTCCATCACAGCTGGAAGTGGGTTAAAACCCTGCGATAGTAACTCATAGTGTATCCAGACGGGGTCTCCTCATCTGTTGGAACCTGTCCCTACAAACTATGATACATGAGACATGAGTTTTTTTTTTTTTTTTTTTTTTTTTTTTTTTTTTTATTCTTTATTTTCTTTTTTTTTATTTATATATATATATATATATATATATATATATATATATATATATATATATGTGTATATATATGTGTATATATATATATATATATATAATTGTATTTTTATGTGTATATATAATGTATATATATGTTTGACCTGATTGTGTGGTTTATCACTACAGCATGGTACGTGTAGCACATTCAGGCATGACCGCAGATGAGATGCTAGAGAATGTGATGACAGCGCTTTCTACCATCTCTGCAAAGTTAGCAACGGTGAGTAAGAGTTTTGTGTTTGTAACCAGCCCTCTTTCTTTTGTGCATTATTATTTTCTATTCATTATTTTCTTGGCCTATTCTTGTGTTTTAAACAGGATGATGTTTTTTTTTTTCTGTTCCTCAAGTTTTGACCTACAACCTCTAAACTATGATTCCCTCTTAGACAGGAAAAAACATAAAAATTATCCATTTGAAGAGTCAGACTTCAGTTGCGCTGCCCATCTACACCTCAGACCTGAGTCATCTCGCATTGGTGGAGGAGGCACGCAAGAAAGCTCGTTTAACAAAGGTGAAGTTGCTTTAAAAAATGCAAAACAGATATGTGGCCAAAAATAGATTTTTGTAAAATGAGAAGTCATTAGTTTTACCCTTTAATTTTTAGGGAGCACAAAAGAGGAAGAGAGAAAACAAGAATACAGAAGTGTCAGAGCTGATAACAAAAGAAACTGAGGAAGAGAGAGACAGTGAAGAGGAGGAAATACCACAGCCGGTGCCAGTCGAGACACCAACCAAAAAGTCAAAACGGGAGGTCAGTGTCTGTCCGTCTCAAAAGGGGCAGTTAATAAAACCAATATTTACTCCGCATCGATGTGGTAATGTCATAATGGTGTTTTTTTTTTTTTTTAATTAAAATATTTTTGTTTTGGCAGATCATATCTAAAAAAGGACTGAAAAAAGTACCCAAGCCTGCTGCTGGCAAAGGACTAAAGAAAACCATAAAAGACACAAAACTGACCAAGAAAATACCAAAGGTCACCGCATGTGATCTGAAGAGAAAAGCTAAAAACAAATAAGATAAAATAAAACTGTAAATGCAATTAATTTTCTCATCCTGTTAACAGTTGATGTTGATATACATGGATCAAGAATTTGTATTAAACGTTGCTTATGAGGTTCATGTGAACATTTGTTCTGATCCATGTGAACGGTCAATTAAAAGAATTCTAAATCTGACTAGTCTAAGTTTTTAAACCAGCCACTTTTTCTGTGTGAACTTATCTAAATGAAGACACTCTTTGGTTTTGTCAGCTTTAAATGATAGTATGTTCTATTAACAGAAGGTATGTGTAATAAAGCCAACCACTGAAGGTGCTTTAGCCCTTTTGTAGTTGTTGGTTTTCTTCTTCTTCCTCAATGGGAGTCTATGGCAGCCCTATGAACTGTAAGTAGGAAAGTAATGAAAACTTGCACACTTATAGTGATGGTTCTGAATGGTAATCTTACCAACTTTGGGGTCTGTAGAACCAATTCCATAGCCCCATCATAGGTTCAGAAATAATAAAATAGTTCACCAGGATACTCTTAGTCTCACACAGCCAGGCCTTCTGACTGATGGCAGAAACCAGTGGGCTGTGGGCATGACGTCTGAGGCGGAGACTGCTCTCCTTATGGTGATCACATGCCAAAGCTTGCATGAAGACTCTGCCTGTTACAGTGGTCACCACTTTGAAGAGTCCAGTATTCATTTTTTTTTTTTCTGCCAGTCTACAAATTTTGTGCAGTTCTTACCGAGTTGGATAAGATGGTGACTGTACTGAGCCACACAGAAAGGTGATGCAAACTTGATGCTGACCAAAATTTGGATCAGCGACTGTTTCTCAGAAATACTTTGATGGAAATGAAACTTGGGACTCTTTATCAACTGAATGATCTGAGGGTTCAGGCCGAATTTTTTTTCTTTTTATCACCTATTTTTTTTGTTTTTGCAAAACTTTTGAACAGTTTTGTCTGAAAATCAGGATCTCTAGGTGTCTATGGATTCCTTGTGCAATGCCAAATATGTGGATAAATGTTTTTTTTTTTTTTTTTACTTCTGAACTATATCTATCATTTACATACATTCTGATTCTCCTATTTGTTGTCTTCCAGCTCTGCATTGCACTTGCTGTACCTTTGGTGCTTGCAGCTATATTAGATTACATGTTTTTGTAGAGCTATAGATGATGTGTTTGACCAGCTGCTCTTCTGTTTGTGATGTTGTTCCTGCTTACAGTGGTGTATTTTACATGGGTTTGGTTTGAGTTCTTCCATTTGGATTGATAATGGTCATCTTGTTGTTTAATTGTTTTTTTTTTTTTGGGTTTTTTTCCCCCCAAGATCTTTTAAAAGACCTCCTATTTTAGTCTAGTCTTTTGAGAAAAGCTTGATCGTTCTCTCTTTCTGAGAGTATTAATTTTCCTGGATGTACATCCTAGGCTAATCTCAACAAAATCAACAGAGCATTCTCAGAGACCAAACAGAAGGCAAGTAAAAAACTAATTTCTGATGCTACCAGTTAGTCTCAAAAAAAAAAAAAAAAAGTGAAAAAAAGTAAAGTGAAAGTGACATACAGCCAAGTATGGTGACCCATACTCAGAATTCGTGTTCTCCATTTAACCCATCCAAAGTGCACACACATCAGTGAACACACACACTGTGAACACACACCCGGAGCAGTGGGCAGCCATTTATGCTGCAACACCCAGGGAGCAGTTGGGGGTTCGGTGCCTTGCTCAAGGGCACCCCAGTTGTGGTATTGCCGGCCCGAGATTCGAACCCACAACCTTAGGGTTAGGAGTCAAGCTCTCTAACCACTAGGCCACAACTTCCTCAAGAACAGTGCTTAGATAATGATGGCATAGTTTACCAATAAAATGAAAATCACAGTTTTGGAACAAAACGAGGCTGAATACATGACAGAATTTTCATTTTTGTGTGAACTATCCCATTCGGAAAGATATTATTTAGAATTGAACTCTGCAGACGAGACAAAGCGAGTTGACATTCACTTATCTGTATTTTTCTTTTTTAAAGTTTAGATTTGTCAGGATGTACTCTGTGGATTAGTGTGATTTAAGAGAAGATATGACTCAACAGACTGTTTCGCCTTCTGTTCGGGACCCTGCACCCAGAGATCCCAGTTGCTGGACTTACTACCACAAACCCATCTTCATCTTGACCGCTGGCGGGCTAGCATTAGCTACTGGTTTAGTGATAATCCTCAATTCTAGTCGATTATTTAAAAGTCATTCTACAAACACAAACTCTGTGGATAATGAAATGGGCCCGTTGTGTTTTTCAGTTGGGATGATGTTTGCTGTGCTTGGTGGGGTCTGGGTTTGGATCATTAAAGAAAATGTGAAACACAAAAGGCAGATGATTTAAAATGGGATAAATAGTAGCCGACAATGTCACATGGAAAACAATTATGTAAATTTTGCAAATATTACGAGTCTTGACGTATGATTGTTGTCATTTTGACTCACATGCAGTGTGTTTTGATGGTCATTTATCCTCATGATTGTGATCCTGATAACTTTTTCTGATAAAAGCATTACATTACTGCTCAAAATCTAAGTTTATTCACTTCCGTGTACTTTAAACCTCACAACATTTTTGGACTTTTTGTCCTCCTGTTTGGTGTGTTTTGGGTTCCTCCTGAAGAGCTGGAGGATGACATTGCTCAATACAAATGCATTTAAGAAATTTCAGGCATTATGCGTAAGGTCTCCAGCAGTCTCTCCAACAAGCTGAGGAATTCCTTCAGGAGAAATGGAAGAATTAACCCTCAGGCTGAAGGCTCTCCAGCAAACCGCACGGCCAGAGCAGATCAACCGGTTAGCATTGCCATGAGCTCCTATTTGAATACACAACCACCTGGGACGACCAACCACCTGAACCGAGATCCTTTGGTGATATAACATACAGGTAACTCAAATAATACACTATAAAACTGTTTTAAATGAATACAAAGTTTGATCTTCCATGTTATTATCTATAAGCATGAGCTTCTTTATTTTAATGATCGTGCAGCGTGTGGGCTTGGTAATCAGTTATAGCATTCTTGTCTTTAGGAGGACTGCTATTGGACAGGAGAGAGAATCAAATAAGACTCATCTTTTGTACCACACACAGCAAACTTTGCTCGAGATTCAGTGTCTGGCTCTGATTTGCATCTTTATTCCCACAGTGCTCTGTGCAGAGACCCTCCTCTTCACATCTGCATCCATGCTGCCTAGAAATGACTTGCCTTTAGAAATGCTTTATAGATCTTTAAGATCGTCAGTGTTTTCAGCTACTTTTTTGTATAACTGTTAATATATATACATAACATATATAACATTATTATTATATAATAAACTAATCTGATATGTTGTCCCACTATAATTAATAAGCAGTACTTACTCTCATGTGTTTATAACAGTATAAGGAAAATATTATTTGTGTTATGTATACACACTTTTTAGAACATATTTATTAGTCTGTTATTGTTTTATTTGAACGTTCTCTATTGAAAGATGAAACAATTATTGTATTGTAATATTAACTGTAAATGACTAAAAATACTATGGTGTTAATTGTTAACAGTAAGTTCCCTATATACGGGGAAAAACAGTAATATACATTTAATGTAAGTTTACAGTAAAATGCTGTTTGTAACAGAACCAGTATCTTATAATTTACCATGAAAAAGTGCAAACTGACA
This sequence comes from Cyprinus carpio, assembly GCF_018340385.1. Taxonomy (NCBI): domain Eukaryota; kingdom Metazoa; phylum Chordata; class Actinopteri; order Cypriniformes; family Cyprinidae; genus Cyprinus; species Cyprinus carpio. Next base: position 1,104,291 of record NC_056577.1, read on the forward strand.
TTTCTAACTTCACATTTGATGGTATTTCATTTAAACAATTGTGCTGCTTATTAGTTTTGTTCTCAGTTATTTATATCAGGGTTTTATTTTTAAAATTGATGTAATTTAATTCATATTTATTGCATTATTTTAGTGTCATGTTTATTACCATGATGGTGTTTTGTTATTTGTACAAATTCTACATATTAGTATTTCCCTCAGTTTGTGCAAAGACGATCAAGGTGATGAACCTTGATTCTTATCTGTCATATGTTGAAGATACAAAACATACACATTTGGTCCAATATGTGCTGTAAAAATGTTACATGGTTTAATAGAAAGTCAATAAAAATTGTTAAATGAAGATACAAAACAGATTTTAGAAGTGTGTGGACTTTACTGGATTAAATTGTAATTTTAAAAAATAAATGACAGTTTTAAACTAATATTTATGGGTTGTTTTGAAAATATGATTACATTTTACAGAATTATTCCTGAAACTTCCAGTTTTTGTCTGTAAAAAGTACAGGTTTTTATAATTGTTTTGACAGTGTAGTTACATTAACACTTAAACAAAAATGGGGATTTGGTTGAAGAATCGTTTTTGTTATGAGAAAATGTGACTAAAATTTAAATTGATGCCATGTGCAAAAACCCAAAGGGACATCCCCTCCTTAAGACATATTTACATACTGGGCATAATAAAATGTTGGCTGCTGAGTAAGTTCATTGACGTCTAGCACCTCAGCGGAAGATGCTTCTCTTTATATTGCTGCTTTACATGATTATTTATGCTGAGGGAAAATGTGCAAAGAATTATTATTACGATGGACTTCTTGAGGAGTGTCAACCTTGCTCAATCAGATGCAACTCCCCACCAAATATTTGCAAAACATTTTGCACCTCAAGTAAGTATTGTTTTTATATCTGCTTCAAAACTTTTTTCATTTCATTTTCATTTTCATATGAAACTAAGACTATGATAGCTGTATAAGCCCAATGATTTTACTAAATGTAATAGTTATCGTATGTCAACATATAAACGAAAAAATAAAATGATTTCAATGTTTACTGCCCTGAAGAAGCTACATAACAATATTCAACATTCAAGGTATAATAGAATAGTTGTCAATATATACATATATTCTACAAGACAAATTACCTTGATTTACACAAATGATCATGTTGTATATTAACAACCAAGAGGATGTACACTTAAGAAAATTGTTGTAAAAAGTTATTTTGTCTTGTGTAATATATAAATGCATCAATAGGTTCCTTAGGGCAGTACAAAATAAAATACCAAATGTAATCATTATTTAAATACTATTATTCAAATAAAATTATTTAAATTCTGCAAAAGATATGACCAATTATGAGTAGAACTGTATCATGTTTCATGAAATCCACAATGTCATATGATTTCAGTCTCTTATTCAGTGCCTCATTGTGTCCTTTTCAGTCCCAGAAAACGAAGTTGAAAAGAATCAAAATATTCGTTTAATTTTGATCGTGTTTTTTGTGTTCCTGGGAGCTTTCACAGCACTGACCATTATTCTGCGAGTTATACGCAGAAAAACCTGTAAGCCCATCATGAACAAAGGTGAAAGACTTTTGATATATTAAGAACAATTTAGTCACTTTTGTACAAATTATAGTACATTGGTTGAAATGTTAGCACTTTAAATCATAATCATAGGGCACACATTTATTTTTAGTTGATTTTATGTATGACATTATTGCAAGATGTAATATATTATTTCATTTTATATGATTTGTATGTCTAACTATGCTTATTCTAGTAGTCAGTGTTTTTTATAGTGACATTAATTGTGTGGGAAACTAATTCTGATAAAGTCAATGAAATGTCACTCAGTGATAGGTCTAGATCCAAAGACATCTGACAGCGAGAGAGGCTTGAATGTAACAGAGCAATCTGAAGATACGGATGAAGCTACAACTGATTTGCCAGATGGACTGAACCAACATCACTACAACTCCAACCTGCCTCTTCCCTCCACTGAGGAAGGCACCACAATCCTGGTTACCACAAAGACAGTGCAAGCTTACCACTGTACACCTGTCACATAGGGAGGAGATCACTGGAACTTTTATAACAGCAGCTGACTCAGAAAACACTGCACATCATCTGGTTAACAGTGATTACAAGCATCGCCTCACCTCTGTCCAGACTGGGTAAAACTGTTATGACTACTGCATGGATGCACTAATAATGGACACAGGACTTGAACACAGGATGCTTATGATGATTTGACTGTCAGAAGTGAACATCTCAGTGTTATTTAGATGTAAGAATTATCTGCGATATTAGAATTTATAAAATATTTCACCATATTTTGTCCAGAAGGTCACTTTTTTTTAAATCAATGTAAAACCAATACAAATCTATGCTGTATCTTTGTTAAATTAAAATGTGTTACTTCAATTATGAAGTCTTACTATTTGTAATATACTTAAAGAAAAAGAAAATAAATGCATGACATTTATGTAATAAATGCTTAAAAGGATAGTTCATCCATTTTTTAATCTGCCATCATTTACCTACTTTAATTTTTTTTTCCAAACGATGTATGACATTGTATCCCCCCAAAATGAATCCACTGACGTAAATTCGACTTCAAAATATTTTTAGATCTATTTTTTTTTTATTATTAGGCTATGTAGCTTTGACCCACGTGACAATGTTGCTGTCACGTGACACCAGGGCACCGTCATGTGACTGACCCGAGCGCTGTACACTGGTATTAGCGAGCTCTCGTTAGCACAACGATACAGTTTAACTCGGCAGAAACCGTTAACTCATGCTAAACCCTTAGGCAACTTCATAAAACATATGAGTATTCATAGTTGTGACGCGTTAAGCGGTTTTAAAAAGTGCTAGTGTTGTCTAAGCTAGGCCTCGCTTGTACTGTAACGTTTAACTGCTCTGCAAATGAAACTATGGAGAACGACCCAAAATGTAAACAGTGACTGTTGTTAAAGATCTTTGGGGATTAATCTGATACTTTTGGGGAGCTACACAACCGCGATTCATGTCGCTTGCTAAACCGTTTGATCTGGAATTTCAGAATGAACGGTGAGTTAATGCGAGATGATGGATTTATGCTGTTATGTTGTTTATTTGTACATGCCGCACACTTAATTGTTATCGATATATTGTTTGTGAGGCAGCCAGAGGTTTCAAAACATTCAGTCTGTGTCACTGTGGCGTGAATATGCAGATCCGAGAACGTCATGTTTATTTATGACAAGAGCATTTAAAATGGAATAAAATAGAGCAAATTTTAAATTTGATAAATTTTAAGAGTAAATTCGATCGGTCTGTCTTCATATCTTCATATGTACAGCAGCTGCAACAACTTCCTAATTTCTTTATCTGTTGTTTTGACTGGTCATGTCAAATGTGTGTCAAATGGGCTTCATTCAGGACAAAAATCACAGTGCATGAAATGAAAAACAGTTTAAAATTATGGCAGAAGATTGACTGCATACATATATAAGTACACACACACACACACACACACACACACACACACACACACAAATATATGTATATATAATCGTGTATATATGAAGAAGGGATAGATCATTATATTTAAACTGACAGTGCCTACCACTATTAAGAACTTCTTGTGCTTCTCTATGCAGTCAATCTTTTACCAAATTGTTAATTATTGTTATTCATTTCATGCTCTGTGATTTTTATGTGTTTATTTTAACTGTGATTATGCTGTTAATATCAGTGATATCTCAGGACACTGTACCTTACAGGCACGCAGCAAAATGACCTGAAAAGACAAAACCTGTTAGAGAGACTTCTTGATGCAGTTAAACAGGTAAGGTAACACTGAGGTGTTTCATTGACTATTTGATAACTTATTTGTTTCCATTGCTAACATAAAACATTTCCTCTTTGATAGAGGTGTAAAGAGTACCTGAAAACAATACTCGAGTAAAAGTACAGGTACCTTACAGTGAAAATTAAAGTCACCAATTTCTAAACAACTTGAGTAAAGGTTTGAGAGTATCTGAATTTAACAGTATTTTACTTATACTATATATATATATATATATATATATATATATATATATATATATATATATATATATATATATATATATATACTCAAAGATGCACTAGTCAAAGAGACATGCCAGTAAAAAACAAGAAAAAGTTGATTTTTGAGAAGAGCAATCATGTTGGAATAAAACTGAACACCTCAAAAATTGCAAAAAATAAAAACAATATCCTTCAAAAAGGTCTCTTCAGTATAACTCATAAATAAAATAATGTTAAGTATTTTGCTTTATTTATTGTACATTTACAAAATTACAAAACAGGATAAGTATACAGAAGTATAGTGAAAAAATAATGTTAAGTAAAATTAAAAAGTCAAAGAAGTCTTGCACTGGATGAGTTGGTTCTGGCCTCATTGTCGTGGCTAAGGAACTCACATTCACATTAAGTAGCCTTGTTGACAAGTTTGAGTGTGTAAGGGCAAAACACAGTACTTTCAGTGCCCTGTAGTTGGCGATATCACTTCTTTTGTAGCAGAAATAAACTGCTGCAGAAAAAACTAGGTGCCATGCAAAATGTAATGTGTAATTGCTGCACTCATTACAAATGTAGTGGAGTAAAGAGTAAAGATACTTTGTAGAAAATTTAGTGAAGTAGAGAGTAAAAGTTTCTAATATCTTTTATACTAAGTAAAATGACAGAATACCAAAAATATACTCAAGTACAGTAATTAATTACATGTATTCAAATACTTCTCTGCTCTTCGACAGTGCTGGCTACCTCTGCTCTTCGACAGTGCTGGCTTAGAACAAGTAAAGAAGTGGTTTATAGGTTTTTCAGTGGCCAATTCTGATGACATCTAGAGCTAGATATAGATATCATTCACAAATCATTTAAAGCAGAAGTGATTTAGCCAGTTAATCAGCCAATATCCTGACATAGAAAGAATGATAAATTCTGGTGATAAACATCTTTTTTTTTATTTATTTTTTTTTAAGTATGGATAATAAAATGTCAGGATGACTTTTTATGAACAAACACTCCAGTGCAACATAATTCCCTTTTGCGCTGTTCCATTTTATTTTGAGTGCAGAAAACTGTTTATGTTTCTCCCATTTACCAGCTGTTTTATTTAGTAAGTGAGTTGGTAGATCTGGTTATTAAATATTAATATTTATCCAGGTTCCCATGAAAGTGCTGCAGGGGTCTATAAAGAAGATATATAATGCATATAAAACTTTTAAAGAAAATTATGACATTTCCAACGGTTTGAATAATTGGAATTTTGAAATAAAATAATGTTAGTTAAGGGCTGAACATTGCTTTTTCTAATCGATTATTTTCTCCTCAGTGCCAAATTCGCTTTGGTGGCAGGAAGGAGATTGCCTCAGATTCTGATAGCAGGTGCCATAAAAATATTGCCTATTTATTTTAGAAACCTGTAAATGGTTTAATAAGACTATGCCAAATTTGTGTGATTTAATTAATTTTAAATTCTTTCTTATTTTGCTGTCACAGAGTCATATGCTTATGTGCCCAGTTTGAAGCAGTACTTCAACACGGCTTGAGGAAAAGTCGCGGTTTAGCTCTCACAGCAGCTGCCATTAAACATGCTGCTGGATTCACTAGTAAAACTGAAGCAGGTACTGTAACCGATTCCATCAAATAATGGACATTACTTTCTATCCTTTTTTAGCCTGCCGTCTTAATCTATTTTCTGAAAGAACATACCGAAAAGTGTTTTTCCAAGTGCTTACTCGCTGAACTCTTTGCCCTACTTAATGAGTTTGTCTTAGTTGGTAACCCCTGAGAGACATTGCCGGAGAGATTTCCCTAGTAACAAAGAGCACATGTGGTGTTCTGGGTTGTCCATAGAGGAAACAGATGCTCATAAGTGCTCATACAGGAAAACCAGGTGCTGATACTGCTTATGAAACCAGATGGTTATGCAACAAGCCTTGTAAAAATGGCAAAAAAGAGAAACAAGGTTTTTCTGAGGTTAGTCTTTGCACCTGCTGTGGTTTTGAGCTGTTTAAAATTAACAGCAGAACTAAGAATGATACTATGAATCAGTGCTGAGTACTTTTAGCTTTTGAAGAGTAGAAAGTTGATTGCCACTCAGAAAGTAGTGGGGTTTTTGAGTGATGTTCATTAAGCTTGAGTTTCTGTTGTAAATAATGTACGTAGTTGATGAACTCTGCTCGAAACTCAAGTCCTTAACAAACATACTTGAAGAAATTCATAGCTGAAAGAGTTCACGTGTAACTGTTGTGCCAAGTTTTATCTTGCAGATGTTTTTGTCAAAGACGAAACATCAGAACAAGCTGGCCGCATCTAACTAAAATTTCAAAAGTGATTTTATATTAGTGCTGTCGAACGATTAATCGCGACTATTCGCATCCAAAATAAAAGTTTTTGTTTACATAATATATGTATGTATGCTGTTTATATTTATTAGGTATATATAAATACACACACATTCATGTATATAATTCAGAAAAATGTTTAAATATTAAATATATTTATTTATAATATACATTTTATGAATATAAACAAAAACGTAAATGCATGTAAATTTTTTCAAAATATATACTGTATGTGTGTGTATTTATATATACATAATATACATAATAAATATACACAGAACACATACATATATTATGCAAACAAAAACTTTTGTATGTGATTAATCATGATTAATTGTTTAACAGCACTATATACATAGAATTCATGTTAAATTCAAGTAAATTGTGTATACTTTAAATATATATCAAAGAAAAAGTGATTATACTAAATTGTTTTATATTTTACATTGGTGACAAATGGGTAAAACCTAGTGGTTTGAAGGATAGCAGCATAGATTTAAAATTACTATTAATTCATTTTTGGGGGCTGCATTGTTATCCTGAGTGTTTTAATATCATCTAATGATTCTTGTTCTAAATATGCCTGAAAATTTTTTAGCATATGAACTATTGTTACACTGACATTTTAGCGTGCGTTTTCTGTAAATCATGGTAAAAATGTCATAATATTTTGCTCAGAAAAAATACAATTAAACAGGATACATTATAATCTACAAAACTATCTAAAAAAATCCAAAAACAAAATGTTTTGATGCTTTAAAACCTCTTTATGTCTATATATATATATATATATATATATATATATATATATATATATATATATATATATATATATATATATATATAAAGCAAGAAACATTTTTTATTAGTATAAATAAACAGCATTAATGTAAAACAGAAATCTTTTGCAACATTATAAATGGATTTACTTTCACATTTGATCAGTTCAATGCATCCTTAATAAAAGTAATAATTTATTTTTATTTAAAAATATATTATGATTTTTTTAAATAAAAATAAATTATTACATTGAATTGATCAAATGTGAAAGTAAATCCATTTATAATGTTGCAAAAGATTTCTGTTTTACATAAATGCTGTTTATTTATATTAATAAAAAATGTTTTCTTGCTTATTGGAAAGATTTCTTAAGGATCACATGACTGGAGTAATCGCTGCTAAAAATTCAGCTTTGCCATCAGAGGAGTAAATAATATTTGAAAATGTATGAAATAGAAAACAGTTAGTTTAAATTGTAGTAATAATCACAGTATTACTGTTTTACACTGTATTTTTGATCAAATAAATGCCTTGGTGAGCATAAGAGAATATTTTTGTGAAAGTGGTCACATCTGAACCCACAACCTTTTGGTTTCCAGCCCAGATCTTTAACCATGAGGCTGCACCACCGTGTATCCTGTATTACCTAAATGTCACAGAGCCCAGACAAGTATCACCTCCTGAGCCCTAAGTGAGCCATTTGAAAAAGTTTTATGTACAAACAGCTGACCAAGTAAAATACACCGTTGTTTTGGTCCAAACTTGGGCAGAAACCAGCAACAGAAAAAATATCAAAGGGGATGTAAATACAGAACTAAAACTTATGTTTTAAATAATCTTATATAACTTCTGTAATATTCTCTGTCTGTCTGTATTCTCTATTATGAGGAACTGAGAACATTAACGTGGCAGTTCATACAGGCATCTTTTGTGTGTTGCAGAGCTGACGTTCTGGTTTTATGTGAAGGAGCACCTCAACCATCATGAGTTGCAGCGCTTCTACTCTCTGCGGAATATCACATCTGAGCAGGGCCGGGGCCGGGCATGGCTTCGCTGTGCCCTGAACGAACACTCGCTAGAGCGCTATCTTCACATGCTTTTGGCAGACCATGCCCGCCTTAGGTACAAACACCCATGATTCACAGTTGTGGATGTCTTCTTTTACCTTCCTTTTTGTTTTTCTCTACATATCAGTAAACCACTTTTAGCTTGTTCAAAGTTTTAATAGTTATTTGGTAAATTCTTTAATCTGCCCCATATTAAGTGCCTTCTATGAAGACTGGGCTTTTGTCCTGGATGAGGAAAGAGCCAGTATGCTGCCCACCATGGCTGCAGGTAATATTTAAATGAGTTATTTGCCAGATGCTGTCTAGGAGTCACATGTAGTTTGGCGTCCTTTCCTGTTCAAGTCTGAATTCAGTTCATGTGTCAACAGGGCTCAATTCCATACTGTTTGCCATCAACATCGACAACACGGACCTAAATGGCCAGGCCCGCGGAGGGTCGTCTGTGTCCCACCTACTTAAGGAGTCCACACAGGGCATGAGCAGTTTGTGGAAAGAGTCTACTCAAGGTGTCAGCACTCTTCTGCGGGAAATCGGTACTGCCACTGCGGTGGTTCCTGGTTTTATCCCTCGCTCGGATGCTCCATCAGACCCGCTGCCTGTCCTGCCCCGCAGCACTTCTGCAGGTACTTGAGTCACATACCATAACAGAATTCCACATGCACTGTTAGAAATATGTGCAGACATTGTACTTTTAGCGGTACAACAACTTTTAACTGTAGAGTAGTAATATGTACTCTTAAGGCCCTGATATACTTACAGCAACATTCTTTTGGGGTAAAAAGAAGTTATAGCTGAAATACCCAATCAGCGGTATAACTGTTTCTGAACATCCCAGCATCGCACACACTGCTGAGAGCGTCGTTAAGATATGTAAATATGCGCTGCACACTTTCCTCTCAATAACAAAATAAACGCAAATGACAATAGTGAGAAAAGAGCAGTTAAGAAAGCATCTGATGATAACGATGTGGATAAGTTTGCATGAGCTCTGCAATTTGTCACTTAGTCAAATCACGTCATGTTTATTTATTTAGCACTTTATGCAATAGATTGCTTTTCGCTTTTCCATCAGGTTCTTTAAGTATGACTTTGAACCTTTTAGGTGTAAATAAGGTATGGTACAAAGATGTCCCTTTAACAGCACTATCCCACTGACAGGTTGCTGTACACATAAAAGTAAAATTTTTGCACATTTTTTCTTAAAATGTGTTAAATTTTCTTGTTGAGGCATTTTTTTCTCCTTTTTTTACTAATAAATATTGGTGATTAAGATTCAATAGAGATTATTTAGTCTTGCATTTGCATTTTAGATTCAGGTTTAAGAAAAGAGCGCAGACGTAAAAAGAAGATCACGAACATAATCTCTTTTGATGATGACTTGGACGTGGGCGTGGAAGATGAGGACGAGGCTGGTGAGGACTTTGTGAGGAGTCTCAGGAAGAGTACAGCGGGTCATGTTAGTTCTGAAGATGCTCTGGAACCTCCGGACTCCACCTATCCCATTCATAACGGCCTGACTGAACCTGGGATCGTGAGCTGGGCTGAAACACCCCCGCAGAACGGAGTGCTGCCTGATACCAAGAGCATTGACAATGAGGAGGAGGAAGAGTATGATATTTATGGAAAGAGCAGGCCAGAGCCCTCAGAAGAGGATCATGGGAATGGGGAGCCGTGAGTTTACTTGAAGTCTTGCTTTATTTGTTGCAGTAATCAGCACCAGGATGTAGTGAGACTTGAATTGAAGTGACTTAAATTAACAATTACAAATAGCTACATTAACAAACTATTCATTTTATAATAACAATGAATTCAATGAGTCCTTGTTACTCTTCACATGTGTACTAATTTTATTTTATTTTTTAAAAGAAGTTTATATTGATCAAAAGTGACAGGGAAAAGTGTTCTTTTGAACTTTCTATTCATTAGAGGATTCTGAATAAAAATATATCACAGTTTCCCCAAAAATATTCAGTAGCACAACTGTTCTCCACCGTTTTCAACATATCAGCATATTAGAATGATTTCTGAAGGATCATGTGACACTGAAAACTAAAGTAATTGGCTGCTAAAAACTCAGCTTTGCCATCACGGAAATAAATGATTCTAGATTGCTTTTAAACTGAACAGAAATACTGAAATACAATACTGAAAGTTTTACTGTATTTTTGATTAAATGAATGCAGTCTTGGTGAGCTTAAGATACTTCTGTCAAAAATACTAAACAAAATCTTATGTACCTCAAACTTTTGAATGATAATGCATTTATTGTATTAGTAACTTATGCATAATTACATTTATGCATTTACATTTATGCATTTTAGCAGACGCTTTTATCCAAAGCGACTTACAGTGCATTCAGGCTAACATTTTTTTACCTAACATGTGTTCCCTGGGAATTGAACCCACAACCTTTTGCGCTGTTAACACAATGCTCTACCACTGAGCCACAGGAACACAAGCAACAAGCAACAAACAATAACAAACCCTGTAGTAAGCACATGTTGTTAATTAATATTACTTAGAACTTACCTGTGGAATTACATTGTAATAAAGACACATTAATGTTACTTTAAGTGTGACCATAACATTCTGCTCTGCATAGGATGGTTGTGGGGAGTTTATCCAGTGTTTCCACATGGAGTCCAAGGCAAATCATCACTGACAATGACAATGACAATAACAACTCACACATTCTCATACCTCTGGCCTCCAGTGAGCCCTACACACAACAAGGTCAGACCAACAGCCTGGCAGAAACTGTCTGCATTCAGGGACATCTTATGTTTTCATGGTCTTGTCCACAGAGATGTGGCATTCATTTTTATCTCTCTGCTGATTTTCCCTATTTCAAAATTAGCTTAAAATATAGCACTACCTAATTAAGTGAGTTATGTGTAACTACGGTCCTGGCATGAAGAAATTCGCTATTTTTGTGCTTACAGCTGGTCGTTCAATTGAGAATGTCGAATTTCATGGACAGAAGGAGAGCTCAAGCCCACCAACTGACAGTGAAAAACAAAGCCAACTCCAGTTTAGGTATCTGATACAATACAACATATTTTTTTGTAGAATTTCAGTTAGTAAAATGTCTTCTTTAAAGACTGATGTTTATTGTTTGTATTAATGTTTGGTGTCTCAGCATGGAGCCCGAGATTGTGCCTGTGACCAGTGTTCTGCCGACCCCTGGGCTTCCAGAATCCATGACCGTTGGTGAGTTGATAGACCCTTTTATTGTCCAGAGATCTTCCTTTGGTCTTTTTAATTTTATTTTTGAAGGTTATGCTTTTAAAGGAACAAATTTTATACCAATTTAAAGGGATAGTTCATCCAAAAATGGTAATGGTAATTCTGTAAATTCATACTCACTTATACAACTTATGTTGTTTCAAAAATGCAATTTTTCCAAGGAGCACAATTTGAAGACTTGCATGTTGACACTGCTCTTTTCAATATAACTGTCAAGTTCTGATAAGTGTTTAAAAGTTAAATCTCAGTAAGATTTTTTTTTTTAAATAATCAGCAAAAATGCAGTTGATCAAAAGTGACAGTAAAGACTTTTACGTTGTAACAAAATATCTCCGTTTCAAATAAATGCTGTTTTTAAACATTCTGTTCCTTAAAGATTCCTGAAAGGTACAGTATGAGACAAAGGTATTTTGAATATTTATTTTCCTGCAGGAAAAGGTCTACATTCATACAGTCATTCAGGGTTGGCCGTAGATTGCAACAAAGATGAAACACCCAAACTCAACATTTCTACCTTCATTGAATGTGGATGCTTTGATCTCATCCAATCATAATGCATATACAATATATATGTCCATTTAAGGTGTTCAGCTATGTCCTCCAGAAGAGTTTCTAAGAATTTAATGCAAATCATTTTATAATTCGCCAGGACATCAAAGAAACTAAAATAACATCTCTGTCTCACACTTGTCTTGTGCACACACCCACCCACACACACACACACACACATCAAATAGATTTCCTGTTACCTCTCAGCTCATCGGAAACTCAAGCATGCTGAAGCAAGCTGAGACAGTCAAAAGAACACTCTTTAATAAAGTGAAGCAAATTATACTAAAAATATTATTAATATTTTAGAGAAAAATAAAATCCTCTTTGTTTTTTATCATTTTTCGACAACCATAGAAGATAAAATAAAATGACATCTTACATCTCTCTGAAAATTTTCTTTCTTTCCATTTTTTCCACCTGAGGTCATAAATCAGACAGTTGTTCTTCATGAGACATAGATATCTCAATATCACTTAATCATATAGCAAACTGATTATAACTTCTATTTACACACTTTCTTCGCTCAGAGTCTCAAATCATGGGCAAGACCTGTTTAGAACCCTCAATTTTATTTCTTCATGCATTTATTCTTAATAAAATTTCCTCCTCTGATGAGGTGTATACCAGATCATCTGAATGTATTGGCTTTCTCTAACTATAAAATTAGAAACCGAATACTCCATAGTCAACTGCTATAACACAGACCTTTTACAGAGTCAATTCTTAGTATCATCTTCTGCTGGATTTCAGGTCATATTGGTCTGTTAGGAAATGAATAAACTGATTTGCAGGTTGTATTGTAATCTTACAACTCACAACTCTAGAGTTCTTAGAAACATGGGTTGTCATTCCCTTTACCCATGTATACAATAAGATTATTATTTTTCCTTTTTACTTTCTGCCTTGGATTGCAAGCTTTAATCGGATTGTACGATAATATTCTGACTTAGTTCGGTAAAGTGACTTACCACACATTCTCGTGCTGAAATATGAAGTAATGTCTTCATTTTAGTCATCACTGTGTTTTCCTATGTCTATGTGTAATAATCACCCAACCCACTTTACTGAAGTAAAAATCCCCTAGATCTGATATCATTATTAAAACTTGAGATGAAGGACAAACATGACCTGTCACGCAGAAAGAAAGAACTCCTGTCAGCTATTTAAAACTATAGCATTTATAATTGTAACATCTATATTAGGAACTTAATCCTCAACAATCTTCAAAAATAGTCCCTATATTGTATTATTTTTACATAAATGTATCCAATAAGAGTCCCTATAGTCTACAGCATTAAGTAATTTTCCTCTATTCAATTTACATTTACATGAAAATTTCAAATCTTGAAATCTATATCAACACTCAGCCCTAGGTTGAGTAAAGCTAATGAAATCATCAAAAACCCATCACACAAATGGATACTTCTGCTAAGGTTAAACCGTTAGTTCACACTATCCACCTTCACCAGGGTGACTCTTTGCAAGCCGTTGCAATGGGTTTTCCCTTGTTGGCAACGGAGGGTCGTTATTAGCACGCCCTTGATCACTCACTGTCTTGAATTGTGGTTGATGAAACTGGTTGGTGTAGTTTAAGTTGAGAAACTTGAATGCAGGTATTTCAGTCTCCAACCATTTTGCTGATCATTGCAGATCTTTTTCTAACATCACAACAGCACATTTGCTGGTCCTTATTGATGGAGTGAATCGAAACCCTGGCACTGATATTTGATAGAGCTGCTGTCACATGTAAATGGAGACCTTAAGTATTTTTGTTAGTCAACAACATGTAGTAACTCATTAGCTTGTCTGGCCTTTTGTCCTTTTGGTGTGACCTGTGAAAAGTACATGTGGGATAAAAGCTGTCCTGGCTTCTTTTTGGGCTGCCATATTATCATTGCCACCAATAGGCATAATGAATTTCAAATTTAGCCAATTACACTTTTGTTTTCTCCTTGCTTTACAAACTGTGAAACCTGTCATCACCAGATAATTTCTCCAGCACATTAAACAATTCACCTCTGTTACACAGCCCTTTTTACCTGGAAAACTCTCAACCCACTTTATTCATGTTAGCAATAACAAGACCATATCTGATACTTTTGACACAACACTTCAAAATCAGTCTGATGAAGTCTGTCATGACATGCTGAAATCTTAAAACAGAAAATTAAATGTAGGGTGGACAAAGCAAACGAATTGCTGCACAAATGTGGCCTTGTTTTATTTCTGCCACAGTAATAACCTTGAAATTGACCAGGATATGTAACCAGTTCATTCATGGCCATTATGTTATTGGTCGTTTTTTGACATGTGGGCCCACTTGTTACATTTTAAAAACAGCTGTTTTGATGGAATGATTTATTTGTCTAAGTGTCTCTTCAAACACTGTCTCTCATTCCTTACAACAAGACCACACACTTTTACACACACTCCCACACTTTCATACTCCCCTCTGGCCAGAGCTTCATAACTTTTGTCTGCCACAGCAGATTTTGAGCTAAATGGGGAACGTATTGTTAGAAGTGGAAAACCACTAAATCTGAACGGGTAACACAACTTTGATGACAGCAGAAGTTACTGAACGTAGGCACTGTGTCATTTCCCCGTGCGACAGTGTCTAAATGTTAGGATAATGATTATCCGATGTCGGTCACCATGGTGTTAAATTTAACACCACTGAGATAAATCTAACTTTTCAAAATTGAACCCATTAAATGGTTTTCAATAATCTAATAGACCTATGCCTGCATTCGAGTGAGCCAATTTCTAAAATGCAATTTTCCTTCTTTGCGCAACTTTTCAAACAGTTGATTGGAGATCTCCACAAAATCTTGGATCCATGGCCAAAAAACAAAAGATTCCCATCTCGTACCCCTGGTGATGAAAGCATTTGTGAGTTCAAAGTTTGGAAATCTGGAGTTTTTATTTTCATTAAATTTAGAAAAATATCTTTAAATAAAATGGAGTGACTATTGTCGCCTAATCAAAAGTTCATCTTCCTTCCCATTTCTTTGCATTTTTTACCAGAGAACTCTACAAAGTCTGTTATCTATTTATGTCTTATCAATAGCCCTCACTATGCCAAATCCAGCCCAGATTTAAACTAAGTCAAACTCCCACTTATGTCAATGAATGTCTTTTCCCTTCATTAAGATATACAATAGGCTGGACTGGTACCTATTAAAGCAGATTGAGTATGTTAGTTTAACAGAAGAATGCAAAAAAAATAAAAAAAAATAATAATAAAAAAAACCTAGTGTGAGACCAGTACTTAACAAAATCTGAAGCGGTTTCTGTAGTGATTATTAATAGTGCAGCACCTGTGCCCACAAGGGATGAATGCAAGTCCTTCTGTGTGGATCGTCAGTCAGTTAAACTCCTCATGCTGTTGCATTGGATTGTCAGCCAGTGGTGGCACTCAAAGGCCTGGTGTCGTTGTCTGTTGCCTCTGTTTTTTCTCTGCCACTTCTCAGCCATTTGATGAATTTTAGCAAATGGCAGAAAGTTCTGTTAGTCTTTAAGAAATGTCTCAAGTGAAAACTTCACCTTTTCCTGCATCAGTCTGCCTCCATGATGACTCAGAAGTCTCAGCTTCCTCTTTCATGAGCGGAGAAGGCCCATCAACCACTTCCTCTTGTCTGCAGTCATGTCTCTGCTCTCTCTCACCCTTGAGCAGACTACAGTCCGTTGACTTCCATTAGTCAAGGTGGCTGCTTGGTCACATCTAGAACTTAAACACTCAGAAAACCGCATGAATCAAATTGAACCTTTGTGAATTCTGACCACAATTGTGTCTCGGAGCATTCAGCTCTTCATCCAAAGTCCAATTCTTAACCTTCTCAACATTTTATAAGTCTCATCGGGTCAACGGCAGTTCCTCATTCTGTTTTCAGAATTTAATTAGCAGATCTTCTTTGCAGAAAAAAGCAAGCAGTTGCTTCTTTGCAAAAATGCGTAAAACAGCATTAACCTCAGTAATTACTTCATGTAGAATAATGTATATGTTGTAATAGTAAACAATAATTGGTCTTTCCTGTTATGTGCTTTACTGTGAGATGTCTGTTATATGTATTTGACTTGCTCACCCAGTCTCGTTCTCATTCAAAACAATGCACAAGCTCTATTTTAGTTAACATAAACCCCAATCTCTGCAATGGATCAACTTTTCATGCTGTCTCCCAGGAATATGGAGTATAAATTCTAGACATCTTCAGATACACAGAATATTTAAACATGTGCAGTTAATATCTTATTATTTATAATATGATAATTATGGCTTCTGTTTATTAAACTATTTCAAAAATAATACATTCAAAAATCTCAGGATAATCAATATTGATCTATAGATCTTATTAAATTCTTCTAACATTTCTCAGTCTTTAGTTTCAGTCATGTTTCTAATTTATCACCTTGAGTAACAGTTTTTTTTTTTCAACTCAAATTTCAAGGCTAAACAGCTAAACAACAGAATCATTATTCCAACAACAGGGAACCTATTATGATAAATCAAGCCACTGTGGCACTCCTATCATTCATTTAAAGCCATAGCCATATACCCCTACACTTTCCTGATGATACACAGGATTATCATGTTTGTTATTTCTTTGTTTGCTCTGAGACTTTCCCATCCTCACCCAGCACTCTGAGTTTTCAGGTGCCTGTTGCTCTATTAGCCACCTCCAGACGTCTCTGTGGTGGTTTCAGTCCTTCCGACTGAATAAGTTGGTTCAGTCTTTCCAACTGAACAAATGGTTATTCTACCAATAACCTTTTTTTTTTCCTGTACAGTCTTCCCAACTGAACAGGTGGTTATCCTTCCAAAAACCTCTTTCCAGATCCTCCTTCTGAAGATCCACTAGTTGATTTCAATTGTTGTTCTTAAAAAAAAAAATCTTAATCAACCTCTATATACTAGTTGATCTCAATTTTGATCTTAAAAAAATTCTTAATCAACTAGGAGCAAACACTGAAACCGCTGACTTAAATGAGTTAATTCCAGAACAAACATCACAAATTTCAAAAACTTAATGTCTCCTACCACTTTTTCTCTCTAGTTTGCCAGTGGTGTTCCTTTGGGCCTCGACAGTCAGCATCCTCTTCCCTAAAACTTATCCACAGGGTAGGGCTGGAACTACTAAAGTCCATAATCACTCACCGATGAGTTTCTAAGAATTAAATGCAAATCATTATCTAAGTAGCCAGGACATCTAAGAAACTAAAATAACATCTCTGTCTCACACTTGTCTTGCACACACACACACATCAAAAAGATCAGTTATCTCTCAGCTCATCGAAACGCAAGCATACTGAAGCAAACTGAGACAGTCTAAAGAACACTCTTTAGTACAATGAAGCAAATAATACAAATATTTCAGATAAAAATAAAATTTCCTCCACAATAATTATAAGAAATGTTCCTTGAGCAGCAAAATGTTTTAATCATCGAATAAATATTGGCCATATGAATTTACCTTTGAAAACATGACTTTGAAACCGTAAATTATGATGGTGATCTAACACTTTACTGGTTTTGTGCTGTTGAGACATGCTATGCTTGTAGGGACAGACATCATTCTGGACTTAAATAGGATTTCTGTTCTTTTGATTCACCTCTGACATACTTCCTCTTTCCAGATGAGGGCACTGTTGGTTCAGTGTGAAACACTCTCATGTTATTCCTCTTTCTCTGTCTCTGTCTTTTGTCTGGACAAAACACAACTTTGAGATGGGGCTGGAGGTGACTGATCCAGTTATACTTCAGCTTTCAAAAATAAAAAAGAGAAAAGATGAAAGCAAGAAAATGCGCTCTATGCTGAGTGCCCGAATCTGCTTGTGCTCTCAGACAGGAATAAAATTCAATTTCAGATCAAACATGGCTTTCTCACTATGCCTTAATAACCTATTAACTGCTATTTAATTATGGATACAAGGAACATTACCTTTAAGGCTTGAAAGTGTTATTTTCCCCTTAGATTTGTTTTTATGAGCTATATAGTAGAGTGTGTTCCTGTGGCTCAGTGGTAGAGCATTGCATTAGCAGCGAAAAAGGTTGTTGGTTCGATTCCCAGGGAACACATGTTAGGTAAATAAAATAAAAAATGTTAGCCTGAATGCATTGTCAGTCAAGCGTCTGCTAAATGCATGAATGTAAATGTAGATAGCTTTTTGACCGGGATCATAATATTTATGTGCATTTATGTATTTCACAGACTTTTTATTTATTCAGTGCTAAAACAGTTGGGGTTTTGTTAACACTATAGTTTGTTTAATATGCAGAAAAAACTGTAAGTAAGCCATTCTTAAAGAGATACTCCACTTAAAAATGAAAATTCTGTCAACTCAAGGGCACCTCAGTCGTGGTATTGTTGGCCCGAGACTCGAACCCACAACCTTAGGGTTAGGAGTTAAACTCTCTAACCACCTGTCTGGTTTTACCAGTAAATTAACATAAAGTATGTAAAAAAAATTAAACTAGAATATAGTTATAGTTTAAGAAAATTGAAACTTTTTAAATGTATGTAATCATTGACAGTCTAACATAATTCTGTATTTTCAGCTAAGCAGAATCATGAACATTTCTATTTTGGTGTTACCTTTGGGCACCAGGACCAAGTCCAAGCCTGTTCAGGTCCACCCCTGATAGAATACCAATTTTAGCATTTTTATGAATATGTTTTGTAAACTTTATCATATGTCTTTTGTCTTATAAATACTACTACTAATAATAGTAATAACCCCTTCACATTTATTTAGCTTTTTGTTTAAAGTATCATAAGAGTAACCCTTTTGTAAGATCTGTATCAAATGAGATCATTATGTGTATCGAACCGAATGGCGACATGAGTGTATAGTTACACCCTTACTTGTTGCATTTTAATGCATGTTTAGTCCCAAGTAGGGGTGACCCCGCTGTGCCTTTAAGCAGACACTTAATCCCAGGTTACTCCAGAGGGAATCTCCATGCAGATAATGCACCGTATATAGCCTTTGATGAAAAGCCTGTGCTAAATGTGAACCAGTGCCAGGTGTCTCAGACTGCTGTCTGTGAACCTTGCTTTCTGGGAAGGAAGTCAAAGCTTCGCCTCCTATACTTGCCTGCTTTCTATCAGGATTACAAACATACTTGGACCACCTCACTCTGGTGTGTTTCTCCTCATCCAGTTGAGGGGCTCTGGGAGAGGGAGATCCATCTCTCTCTCTCTCTCTCTCTCTCACACCACACACACACACACATATACACACACACACATACACACACACACACTTCTGTGCTCCTGTGTAGAGTAACCATGACAGGTGCATAGTGGAACAACTATTTATAATCCTTTGTGTGGGTGAAAACAGCCTTATCAACAGATTGGTTTGGTAAAATTTGTTATAAGGGGTATAGCGATACACCAATGCCACGGTTTGGTTCATATTATGGTTTTGGAGCTACGATATGGTTAGTTTCTGATTGCTGTGGGGGTAGGGTTCATGCCATGGCACCAGCAATGCTAAAGAACACTAGATTTACTTTTAACTTAATTATAATAACAACAACAATAAATGCTCTCTTTTAGTTTATGTTAATTAATGCATTAACAAATGAGACTTTAAAAATTGTTGCTTTGTAAAGTGTTTCCAAAAAATCTATTGCAGGGGTCTCGAAACTCGGTCCTGGAGGGCTCGTGTCCTGCAGAGTTTAGCTCCAACCCTAATTAAACACACCTGAACCAGGTAATTATGGTTGTACTAGGCATACTAGAAACTTCCAGGCAGGTGTGCTGAGGCAAGTTGGAGCTAAACTGTGCAGGACACCGGCCCTCCAGGGCCGAGTTTGGTGACCCCTATTGCCTTAAAAAAAAAAGATAATAATGCTTAAATAATGCAAACAAGTCATTGGACATCACCACTAGGCTACATATAATAAAATGAATTTGCCATGGATAAATAAAATGGAATAGCCGGACAATAAGGAAATTATTTTAATCAAATATATAATGGCTCAATCTGACACTCGAGAGTCGTGAGCTGTTTGAGGCAGCTGAGAGTGCATTAATGAAGACAGTTTGTGTGTCAAATTTCGAAATATATATATTATATATTGTTTGAGATTTTAGTTTTTGTATATCAAATATTGTTATGTTGAAATGAGTATGCCAGAGATTACCGAATGGTTTGGTCATTAACATTAAATGCATCATTATATAAACATATGAGCAGAGTTCTCGGCATGATAGACCCGCGACTAGCAGATCAACGTGCCTCTTCATTTCTCTCCAATATGGTAGCAAATTAAATTTAACGAAATATGGATAATGTTAACTTTGACAAGATGATTGACAGGGCAGTTTTAGTGGTGACAGGATGCATGTAACTAAGCAACAGAACGTCTGTTAAAGACGGAGCTATGACGAAGAAGTATGTCCCAAAGCTTAGTATAAGTAGGCAAATTGGGATGCTGTAAGTGTCTCTCAGAGAATGCGTGAGTAGGGAAGAGTTGGGACGGTTGCAACACTTCTTTTACTTTCTCAGAGACTATAAAAAGGGAGCGATACCAACTATTGAATGGGATTCTTTATTAATCCATAAAATTACAATTATGTAATGTTATGGCAAGCTTTTACATCAATTTTGTGGTTATTGAAATGTTTTGATGGTTGCAACACCGTGTATCTTTGACGTATGTAAGCTATGCCTATTAAAAAAAAACGAAGAAAACGCAGATTAAAATGATATGACTTTACAATGCTTCAAAGAAAAACTTAAGTATGACAAAAAATCTGATCATTAAAAAAAAATACTTTTTTACAATGAAAATAATTTTTTATAGATGTTATGCATTATGATAAAAAAACTGATCATTAAAAAAATTATACTTTTTTGAGTTTTTTTTTTTTTTATTTATTTATTTATTTTTTGATGAAATAAACCATGTTGCAACCGCCCCCACTCTCCCCTACTTTATGGGTTAAAATAGCTTGAATGTTTAAATTGGCATGACTTAAGATGACGGGTAAGTGACAAGTCCGTCAACTGTCCGAAACACGTTAGTCTTGTATTGCAGCGTGTAGCTCACTTGCAGAGCAAACTCAACGTGGATATTATGGATGTGAGGCCATTTGTGTATTTTGAGAGAGTGGCAAAGATGCAGTACCACTCAATCCCAATCACACACACAGTTTGTGAAATTCCGTCTCATAGAAAGTTTTAAAATGACTGATCTGCTCTGATAATCTGTTTGGATTCAACCTATAGTGCAGAAATGTTTGCGGGAAATTTCCCGCATAATTATCGCAAAACGTGCAGAATTATACACAATGCCTGCAATCCCTCAGCGAAATTTAGGCCCAAGTGAATTTAAACTAAGTTACTTAGTCAGAATGTGTAACTTGTTAACCAAACTTACAGTTTCATATTTGAAATCACCAATGAAATATGACAACAACAAGTCTCGTATGTTTTGTTTCTTATGCTCAAAGAGCTTTAAAAAGCAATTAGCTGGTGAAGTGGATTTACTTATTGTAGAGTTAACAAAAGTTATCATGTGCATTGTAGTGTTTTAAGCGGATGTCATAACAAATCTCGGAATACAAACCGGAAGGAACACAAACAATCGCAGATCTATGAAGGGGCGGGGCTAAATAAGGTGTATAGTAACCGGAACTTCTAATGGCAGCTGCAATGATGCAATGACTTTACCATATTGTGCCTTGCACTTTCTCCTATTCATAAGTAATATGATTGCAGTAAATTTGTATACCTACAGTTTTGTTAGCAATAGTAACTATTTGTATGTGCATTCTGTTAAGGGCATCAAAAGCTTCCGTTTACAGTGTTTTTTTTGTAGCATTGAGCACTGTAGATAATCACAGACATATATGTTTGAGTGCATTAATGCAATGATGAACAGACGTGCTTGTTAGTCAGAATCCCCTCAAAGTTCAGCTTAAGCTCATAGAACAAATTCGGCACGCTCACTAATTGTTTCATTATAACCAACAAAGTGTAAACATGATGTAAATGAGAGATTAATTGTGCAGTGCAAACAGCTTTTTTTGATTATAACAGGAAATTTCTCAAGAGTGTGTAACTCAGTGAGATTCCACTGAACTGAAGTGATTGAGTGCTTCAGTGATTATGAAGCACATGCTCTTTGTTCACTTTTTGAAGAAAAGTTTTAACCGCTTAAGTTATGGGAGTAACAACTGTATTTAAATGAATAACTTGAAATTGCACTGATTGACAAAGTGATAACCATAGCAATGGATGACACAATAAATGTCATAATGTCTGTAAATTAAGTTTTGAAGTGTAAATGAAAATCAACAGATGTCGCTTGTTCTGTGTAATATGATTCTTTATTATTATTATTTTTTTTACTAACTTGAACACTTTATTTCTTTAAGCAATGTTTACTTAGTTAAAAAACTATTTAAATTATTTTGATTGTTAATTTACATATTATTTTAATTATGGGTACATTTGTATGGTCTTGTAAATATAATTTTTTTTGGAGTGTGTCTTGGTTTGGGGTTATTATTGAATTGATGGGTTTTTTTTTGCCTTTGAGTTTATTTCTCCCTCAAGGGTTGAAGTTACATTTTGTTGAAA
This sequence comes from Cyprinus carpio, assembly GCF_018340385.1. Classification (NCBI taxonomy): domain Eukaryota; kingdom Metazoa; phylum Chordata; class Actinopteri; order Cypriniformes; family Cyprinidae; genus Cyprinus; species Cyprinus carpio. The sequence continues at coordinate 1,126,916 of NC_056577.1, forward strand.
GATGTAATTTGTAATTTTCAGGAGTTGCTTTTAGCCTCAGGTTGGTTTCTTTAATTTACAGGGACAATATTTTGCATGCCTACCGCTGTATGTTTTTTTTTTTTTTTTTTTTTGTGATCTAATTTCTATCCCTTTTCCAACAACTCATTTCCTGAGTGTATCACTTGGCCAGCTTTACTACAGTAACCAGACTGGAAAAAAGACTCCTTAAAACAAATGTTGTCCTATTATTGTTACCATTTTCTGGAATTCGTTTTTGAAAGGGACATTGCTCATAAGTGAAGCTGTTTCAGATTACGTCTATCGCTGCCAAATTGATCTCTGGTGGTCTGGTAAGCTTTTTCTCTTAGAGAGACAGTAATTGAGCTATATCACTGTTCAAAGATACCAATGTTGTTGTTCCTCAAAAAATAACAAAGACATCTTTGACTTTCTTTTGCTGAAAGTACTTTAAGCTTGTTAAATGTGGATCAGACCAGCCAGGTTCATATATATATGGCTCTGTCCAAGCCTGCGGTTCCTCTGAGATTCATTAAATGATAATAGACTGATAGGAGCGTTCAGACTTTGTCTTTTGGAGCCGTGTTTTTGGGGTTATCTTGGTTACCCAGTGCCAGGTCATCCAGCTTTAAGAGTGCAACAACAAAGAAACTGATTCTCTCTTTCCTTTTCGCTCACCAGTCTGTATTTAGACTGTACCGATTGTTGCCATTTTTTCCATAATGTTTTGAAATGCTGTAATAATGCTTCCCAGTCAGAGCTTTATGTTTCACAAGGCTAATGTGTTTTGAGGCTAAATCTGCTGAGGCTCCCCTTACGGCTGTGTTATAAATGCCTTACCCTTTCACGTCACCTTCATTTTAAAGAAATTAAAGTCTAGCTGGTATTTTAAGCCTCGCACAGTTCTCTTTATTAGTTCTGTGGTGCTACACAAATGAAAATGTCAGTGGTATAAAACAGTAACCCTTATTGAAAGAATGAAGAAGACAGGTGTGGGACATTAAATCCCACTGAGATATTGAGTCTTATTGTTCAGAAGTCATGTTTTTTTTCTGAGTCGGGTGAGGACAAAAGCCATTGTTCATTTTGAGTAGGTTTTGGTACCCTTGTAACATCAATTTTTTTTTTCTTCTTAGCTGAACTGCGGCAAGCCATTGTGGCCATGATGAACAGGAAAGATGAACTCACTGAGCAGAACACGTAAGATTTTACTGATCATAGATCGTTTTCGTTTATTCATGAAACATGAGCCTAACAAATTTGTATGGAAATCTGTTCTTAAAAGAGTTATTTTAGTTGGGAGTGATTTGAATGATTTTCAGAAATTTGTTCTGCTTGTGTTTCATAGATGTTTTTTTGGCATGTCCCACCTTGGTGTTGACTTTCTTAACTGTATTCAACGATTAAAACGATACAGTATATTAATTATAATATAATCTTTAGAACTGATATTCAATTCCTTGTACTAAAATCTGTTAGAATAATAATTTATAAAATAATGATAATATTCATGTATTTTATTTGATTATTTAATTTTAATTTGTTGATATTAATATTTTATAGGATGTGTATTGCTGACAAACTGAACACTATTTTTTAAATGTTTTGTGTCAGTAATTTTTTTTTATTTTTTTAAAGAAATTTTTATTATTATTTTGCAAAGATGCATTGATTTGATCAAAAGTAACAGTGAACTTTTATTAAAATGAAAAATTATTTTTACAAAACTGTTTTTAACTCATAATAATAAATATTTCTTGAGTGCCATGTTAGCATATTAGAATGATTTCTAAAGACTGTAGCGGTGGCTTTGTCATTAAAGGAATAAATTATATTTTAATATATATTAAAATGAAAAAAGTTATTTTAAATTGTAATAATATTTTATAAGATTGCTGTTTTTTTGGTATTTTTTATCAAATAAATACACTCTTGGTGAGCATTCTTTTAGAAACATTCCCAACCCCAAATATTTGAACGGTTGTGTATATCAGGGTTTTTAACTATATGATAAATAGAAATAGAAAATAAAAAATAACTTGCATCATAACCTAAATATATAATACTGAGATTTCACTGAAAACAAGAAACAAAACAAAACTTGAGTTTCAATGAATGTCGAACCTTTTTTGTACCCTATTTGTGAAAAGTGCCAAGATGGGTAATTATCATGTGCACTTCTAGTCATTGAAAATGGGTCAGATGTGTGTGTGTGTGTCTTACTGTTGTTATGCTCTTTGGCACAGGTCTCTGCGCAGTCTCCTGGATGATGGAGATGGAGCACTCTGCTGGGCTCAGACAGGAGGTGGACAGCTTGAAGAAGAGACTGACTGAACTAGAGGAGAGACATGCAGCCAAAGTCCAAGCTCTCATGAGGTAATGTCACTAGAAACTAATCGAACAGTCTCACTTAGACCGACTCTCAGTCTAGTCCACAATGCATTTTAAACCAAACACCACCTACTTAGACAGAAAACAGCTATCTGACCTACATGTGAAGCACTGTAGATCTTTTTTTTTTTAGTTAAAAAAATTAAATTGCACAACAATATCTAAGCTGCACAACAATATCAAAGAAATAATTGAAAAATTTGTGCTTATTGTGATTTTTCATCTGACCAAATGTACAATGTAGCCGAGCATTTATTTTATGGACCTTTTTTAATTTATCTCACTAACTTGCAGCTTGCAACAACAACAAAAAAAATCATACATTCGATGTCACAAACTTCAAAGACTTGAGCTTTGAGGTTGTCAAACAACCATATATGAGGCTACTCACTTTATGTTGATTAATGTATGTATCATGATCCTAAAGAGAGATATACCTGTTAGAGGCTAGCTACAGGTTAATTGCTGGCTAATGTTAGCATTGCTTAATATGAAATGAGGGTTTAGGATTTTCTGATGTTTTTAAGAGGTGTCTTATGCTCCCTGAGGCTGCACTTATTTGAGCATAAATACAGTAAAAACAACCATAATTGTGAAATTGTGTTTCAATTTATACTGTTTTCTATTTCAGTACACTTACATTTAAAATGTGATTTAACTGAACCATTGACTAGCCATTAATTCAGTGTCACATAATCCTTCAGAAATCATTCTAATATGATTATTTGGTGCAAAACATATTAACATATATTATTATCAATGTTGAAAACAGTACTATTATTAATTTTTGAAATCATGATACTTTGTTTGAATTCATTGATGAATAGAAAGTTAAAAATTTATTTGAAACAAATGTTTTGTAACTGTGTGTGTGTGTGTGTGTATGTATATATATATATATATATATACATATATACTGACCACCAACTTTTAAATGGTAGAATACATTATTTGCAGTCCTTGTGTAGTACTTATATCTTATATACCTTATTTTTTCTTTTTTACAACATTTTTTAAAATTCTTTCTTCATGGTCAAATCAAATGGGGTGATAATATTTTGTGTTGTGGTCTTTTAAGTAAGGCTTATAACTCTTTGTCGAAGCATTTTAAAATGCCTGTGGTACAAATCAATGTCAGACAAGGTCTCGCTGAGACTAACCAAAGAATGACAAATGTTAACACTGATGCAGTTATTCACTATAAGATGATCAGAAACCATTAAACATTTTGTGTATTAATTCACTTCAAGGATGAGCGTCATCAAATTGATTACCACTACTTAAGTAAAACATGTTTTCCTGTCTCGTTGCTTCCTGTCTCAGAGTCTTGCAAACTCAAATGTTAAGAGTCCAGTCGGTTTTTCTGTCTCGAACCTAATCTGTCCCGGTCAATAGAGACTAAAAATAAGGTGTGGAAGTGCTCGGTGCGGCTGTGTGCTCAGAGGAAGCACCTATGAGCCGTGCTCTTGGGCTTAGCTCCATTGATTCAGCCTGGCTCAGTGGGCAGTATTTAAGAAGCAGGATCCATACAGCAAGAGGCCAAAATGCTCTCATACTCACACTCAGGCTACAGTCAACACAAAGCTCTCCCACGCCGTCACGTCCAGGTTCAGCCGGACGAGCAGAAGCAGACGAAGGGATGGTTGTGGCAGCGTCTGACAGTCAGAATAATACTTTACAGAATGCTGCAGAGCTGCCAGGTGTTTTGTCTTTCTGAAGTGCTGCTGCATTATTGGAAGAGACTATCTTGCTTTTGTGAGCATTTCATCAACTCTCATGTAGTGGTTCCTCATGGGGATAATGTGGGGAGTGAATGAACAAGTTAAATTTAGCTCAGTAGGAGGGACAGCGGCCGAGAGCAGGAGGCAGGATTGTCAGTATGACGCTGTGTCAAAGAGAGGATTATGGGGGGAGGGAATACCACACTCGGTATCATGCTGGTGACATCTGCATCATGCCTGGATGGTGCATCCCTCCACTTGCTCTTCATCAGCCTGTTTAGACAAACTGACACAGGGTTGGTCTTGTTTACAAGTCATGTATCTGATTCTGAAGGGGCCGCCAGCCAGCTGTATTGTATCTTCCATTTGGTTTAGTCTTGGAGAATGTTCTCTTCTGATTGGCATTGAATTGTATTTGAACTCTGTTTTGGCTCAGTAATCGTCACATTTTGTAACACTTAAGATAATAGCAGCTGCTGCATAATGCCGGTTCTGTGTTTGACATTTTATTTACCTGTAGCCTTAGGGAGATGGAAATAGGTTCTGGGAAGGGCAGCGAGACTGCTGTCATGCATAGTCATGTCTAGGCCGTATATTTGCTGTGCAGAAGGAGCATCTGTGGATTTCTGCAAAATATAATTTTTGCATTCAGCAAGGTTGATTTAAGTTGGCGAGGCACCACATACCTCTAGAGCAGGGATTTCCAAACTACTTCATTAATAAGGGTTTTACTTTACAGTGGTTTATTTTAATAGGTTTTTTTAATTATTATTTTTATGATTTAATACAAATATTTTCAATAGAACTAGATCATAAGGAACACTTTTGTTCAAATATTAATGATGCATTTATATTGTAAATTAATCAGAAGTGCATATCTTCATTAGGCAGTTTATTTCATATTCATGTGACTTAATTAATAAAGTAAATAAATAACTATTAAATGAAATAAAGACTAAATTTTCTTGATGCAGAGGAAATTTTAATTAAATAATATTATGCAGATTATATATATACATACATATATAAGATTATATTTTGATGTGATTTTATAAATTATGCATCAGAAAGTTAAATAAGCCAAAATACGTAATAAACAAATTATTAAATTTATAGAATACATTATAGAAATGTATGATGAATTGAATGATTGAATTTATGAATTATGGGAATTATGGGCATCTGTCGAACTTTGAGTTCTGCAACCAGAAGATTGTCTAGCAAATCCTTCGTAGCTCATGCTTCTTATAGTTTTTCTATGATCCACTTTTTTTCTACTACATTGACATTTAGGTGGTTCATTTGTGGAAGAATGGTTTTTTAAAATAACTTTCTCTTCTTGGTGCTCATGAGTACATGTATAGAGCACATAGCAGAGTGTTTTTGAATACAAAAAGAAAGACCTATTTCAGGTATTAATTGTTACAAGGCTTTAAAGTGAGAAAACACTGACCTGGTGTATTAAGAACAGTGGCCTTTTTGCATTAATTCTAGAACTTTCAGACTAATGCAACTATTACTTTGAAGAGAATGACATTATTTTAATGTTCAAGGTGGCACTCATTAAGTAGACCACTGAATGACCTATAAGCCCTTCAGAGGGGACACCAGCAGTCCCCCTCTTGTGCTAGATGTTAGTCTTCTAATATGAATACACTAGCATGTGTGCATACTGTGACTCGCTCTGCAGGGGCAATGGAAGAGATCAATGTGGCACACCTGACTTGCCGAGTCCTCCTATAGAGAAGCTGTCACTTATTAACTTTAATTAAATCGCCGCGGAAATCGTGCGCAGCTCGCCAGTGCGAAAAACGACCGAGTCCCCTCCTTTGAGAGCCTGCCAGACGCCTTTGAATCTCCTTCATTCTCTCCCTCTATTGTAGGGTATGAAATGGGCAGTGATAAGCGAGTTTACAAAAGGCGTTCCCTGGAGGAATAGGAAGGGATGTTTTTCACAGTAACACAACCTGGATTTGATTCTGATTGATTTTCCCAAACCACCAGTAACAAGCCTTGTAAGCAAGCTCACACACGCACGCACACACGCACACACTCACACACAGACACACAGACACACGCACACACGCACACACACACACCTCACTCCCCAGAACAGCCTTATTACACTTTGAGTAAAGCAGTTCTTGGAATTGAATTCAGTGGGGGGGCTTGCTGTGGTAGTCTCTCAGTGGGCTCCTCGTGCATACTGCACAAACATCCTGAATGTCAGGATAGTGTAAGATGATGTTAGTATATCCTTTTATGCATTATTTTTCTGTAATGTCAAACTGGATTAAATTAGTTTCAGCGGTGCAGTTCTGTTTAATGTTATGGAAGATGCAAGCGGTTTATTTATTTTATTTGTTTCCTTTATTTAGCTAGGAAAATCTCATTGAGATATTAAAATCTCTTCTTCCAGAGAGACCTGGTCAAGACGGCAGCACATAAAGTTTCACACAAGACAAATCATAAAACAACATTACAAATGCTCAGTCACTAACAAGTGAAGAAAACATCTCCAAATCTCCAATAAAAGAGTTTGCAAAAGACATTTAAAAGTATTCAAGGGTCTGGAACTACATCCAGTTTGAGTACATTTTGCAATTCCAAACTCAAAGAGCATGAAAAGAGAAAGCACTGTTATTACAAAAAATGGGGGAATTATATTTAAAGCACGGCTGTGAAGCAATAAAAATGTAAAAAAATTTGTTTAAAAATCTCACGGTTTTCTGTGATTTAATAGCAAATAATCATGTTAAGTGCAGTTTATCACACCTAACATTAAAAATGTATGATCATAAACATATTTAAACAACTGAATCCTCCAGTTGGTGTAGAATCATCATAAAGGATTTTTAAATAATATTTGTTTAACAGTGTCTTATTACCAACTGCTGTCAAGGACAATATTACTGATGTCAATACTAAAACATTAACATTTATTCATTTATCAGACGCAAGTGACTTGACTTATGAGGAATACAACAAGCCGATACTGCTAACTGTATAATTTAATATTTTTCAGTTTCTGGGAATAAAATCAATATTTAGAGCCATTCAGCATTATATTTGGAAGTCATTTTTAACATAAATAGCAGGGATGTGCCAAGGTGATCTCTAGGGTTGGAATCTGGGCTGATTATTATTATTATTATTATTTTTTTTATTTATTTTAATCCGCACTTTAGTAAAAAACCTGACTATCTGAGACGTTGTTGTCATAACATGTTGCTATGGGTAGCGTCTTGCTTCGCACTTGACTGACAGAAGGACAGACAAAAGAAAGCTGATCGATACATCCCTAATAAATAGGCCTAATCTCCAAATTATCAAGCATTTTTTTTTTATAATTTATTAACAATGAACAATTACAGAACATGATCAAACTTATAACAAACTTTAATAAAAAAGTAACCTATTTAAGAATTTCAATTAATTGCATGTTTATCTTTGCCTTTATTTATTGTTCTCTGAGAGCCTGCTCATTTTTTAATTTTATGTTAAATTAACATGTTTATAAATATAAAATATCTTCTTTTTGAACTCAGCAGCTTTTATGCCCATTTGATTTCTTTTATAATTTTTATTTTTATTATTTTTAGGGAAAAATGAGGTTCTGAAGGTCCAGCTGAAGAAATATGTTGGAGCTGTCCAAATGCTGAAAAGGGAAGGCAGCCAAGGCAATGACGGTAAGGCAGTGCTCTCATACGATATCATGTTTGATGAAATGTGGCCAATTCATAACATACAGCCATTTTCATATACTTTGGTGGATAGTAGCTTTAAAACTTTTAAAACTTGTAACCTAATAAAACCACCTTATCAAAGTCAGACACATTAACATGAAAGATTTTGTGGGGAAAAAGACTGTTAATTATATTTTGTGTAAAAAAAAACAAAAACAGTTATCTGTGCAGTGATGCGTTGGATGTGCAGACATCCCAAGCCCCTGGAGGGCTTAGAAGGGTCCCAAAATTTTCTAATTAAAATTTTTTTTGAAATATTGGATTGCAGTTGTTTTTTCGCTTCTGCAGACTATTAGCATGTGTGTGATGAATGACATGACAACCCTCAGTGGGATGCTGTAATATGTGTTTTGAACAGCCTGTGTCTATAATTTCACAGTTTTTTCTGCGATTTGGTGGTAATTTCAATTATCTCTACATCATTTCATCAACAGCTTGCATCAGATGAATATTGTAAGATTTTTCCATGCAGTAAATTCAGTGTGGTAGCACGCTCTTATATGCAAAGTAAAAGTGTGCCTTACAGGAGCTGAAATGCGAAGCGTTTATCAAAATTCCTTTTGGGTTGTTTACGTCTCAGCCCTCCTATAAATCCAGCTAACTGGGCGATGCACACCCATCACCAACTGGTTGTGAACCTTTATGATTGCGTTTTATATCTCTTTAATGGATTTGACAAACATGCTCATCTTCACAGATCAGTAGTTGCAGCTCTTACAGCTCGTCATTGCGTGTGCGGGTATTACAGTATCAGTCAGATCTGTGTGTGGAAGTGAGGTCCCACAGGAGAGTAAGCCTCAGAGAAACCCCCAACGGATGCCTAATAAAGAGTTTTATACGGCTGGATCATGCTACGTGTGCCTGCTCTATTATGGCTCCTTGTTGGATGCACCAACAGCTCTATTGATGCATATTTCCCCATTTGCTTTCTCTCTGGCTTACTCTCTCTCTCCATGGTTGCAAGAAATAATACTAGAATAATAGAGGTGACTACATGCGAGTCTAATGCTCTATTCAAAAACCTAGTGAGCTGCCTATGGAGGCTGCATTTTAAAGCATTGAAGATGTGCTCCCAACTTGATGTTGGGCATTGTAGTTCCTTGCCTTTAACCAAATGTTATGTTTTAGACACATTTTATCATAGCATTGCATGTATCCTTCACAGAAGATGCATTCCCAGAATGCATTGTGACCAGCTCAAGTGAACTCGATTAAAGTAGTTCAGTGTAAACAAATGATTTTTCAAATGTATGTGAAAATTTAATTTAATTAAACTATTAATTTCTTTTAAAATTAATTTAATTATCAAAACATGTATCTAATAAATTTTGTTTTGTTGTGTGTTTTTTTTTTTGCAGTTTTTCTTTTTTTTTGTGAAATTTTTGTGAAAGTCAATTTCTGAATGACTTCAGTAATTCCAAGTAGAAATTTCTCAATTCAGTTTTTTTTGTTTTCACCACAAAACAAAAAGTAAAAAAAGGTAATTGTGACTTTTTATATCACAATTCTTTTTTTCCTCGCAGTCACAAGTTTATATCTCACACTTCTGCTTTTATCTATAAATGATGTGTTGATATCTTGCAATCGTGCAATTCTGCATTTATATCTCTTTATATTTTCGACTTTATATTTGCAGTTCTGAATTGTGAGGAAAAAGTCTGAATTGTAAAAAGTATAATTGATAAAAAGTTGCAGTTACCTCTTTCATTTATTTGTCCGTTGGTGGAAAAAAGCTTCCATACTTGGTTACTCTAATATGACAGTTTTTTGTTTTTGTTTTAATACAGCATACTGTTTTAAAGTAATAATGACTGAATTTTCATTTTCAGGTGTTTGATTTGTTGTAATGCTTATTACTGAGCTATCATAACTTTGCATAGTACTAGCATCAAACAATTTAAGTCTACACTATTCATATGGCGCACTGCCTATGTAGAGCACTCAGATATGAGGTTCTGTGACTGTTAGGATGCTGTCTGTGTAGGCTGTATACAGCATTGCAGCTCACTAGATTGTAGAACAGGGCTTAAATGATTCCTCCCTCCATGTCTTCTGGGCTAATGATGTGTCCGTACTGTACTCTGACTTTGATGTTGAACAGCAACTGAAAAGGATGGTAGGGACACATCAAACTGATACACAAGCACACAATACAAGACTTTTTCATGTCCTGTCAGACTGTGCGCACATGATATGAGCTCTTTTGAAAGTTTTGCTTTAATGATAGTGTGCTCCCGATGTGATCTTAGGTGAACCCACGCTTCTGAGATCATGATATTTTTTAAAAAGAATTCCTTGTGACTCCCTAATGTTGAACTGCTATCAGGTTATTGCAAGTGTTTGATTAGAGCATGCAATTAGATAAATGCCTCGCTCCACCAAAATGTGAAATTAAAGAATCTTTTTCATTCCCATATCAAATATCCTTTTATTAGGCATTGGAAGTGAACAGGAAATCATGCAAATGAGAGAGGTTAAGTGTCTTGACACTTGCAGAGGCTGCAAAGAGAGCAGAAACAGCTGGGGTTTTCGTTTTTTTTCTCCAGAAATGTGGGTCAAAGGGAGAGTCATCAGTTCTGGGATAACCCGAGCTGAGAGAACCCTACATTTGTCTCAGATGATGGATTGTAGTTCTGCGGCTCGTTATAATAAATAAATCTTTGTCTGTGTAGGGTGAAATAAGAATCTACAGGAATGGGTCACAGTGCTTGACTAGTTGTCCAACAACCAACTAGTCAATTATTGTGGTCAGCAGTTTGATCTAGATCCCTTGCCCTTTTTTTTTTTATATATAAATATTTTTAGCAGTCGTGCTCTAATTAGTATTCTAACACTGTGCTGTTTTTTTTTTTTTTTTTTTTTTTTTTTAGCTGACAGTTGGCATCATTTCAGAAAAAAACTGTTTCATACTTTTCCATTCTGTTAGTCTAGCTTTTTTTGAACACAAGAGCCCCTTATTAGGGACTTTTGCAACTTTTTTTTTTTTTTTAAGACATTTATACTTATATTCAGCAAGGACAATGATCAAAAGTGAGAGTAATGACATTTACATTGTTGTTCTTTTTAAATTTTTATTTTTAAAGAAAAAAAAAAAGAAAACAATTAAGCAACAGCCGTTTTCAACATTGGTAATAAAAATTAATGTTAATATTTCTTGTGCACCAATGAGCATATTAGTATGATTTCTGAAGGATCGTGTGAAAACTGGAGTAATGGCTGCTGAAAATTCCGCTTTGCCTTCACTGGAATAACTGACATTTCAAAATGTATTAAAATTGTAATAATATTTTACAATATTTCTGTTTTTTACTGTTTTTTTTATCAAAAATATGCAGCCTTTGTTAGCATTAGAGACTTCTTTCAAAAACATTTTTAAAATTTACCAACCTCAAACATTTGAATGGTAATGTATTTGAGTTGGGGGGCATGATTAATGTGTATTTTTTGTGTATTTCTTTCAGTATGTAGATATGTAATAAACCACACTAAATTAATATCACTTTAATTTACATAAATGAATTTTTTAAATGCACTTTGAAAGTTGTTTCTTGTGGTTAAATTATACTGTGCTGAAATCCTTTACCTAATTTGGTGTTTGCAGTCAAAAGTGATCGGCCTTTTAAAAATACCAAACCCTGTGCTAATTGAAAGAAAACAAGTTGATAAACAGATTGCTTGTAAATTCAATCTTTTGTAGCCTGATAATTTTTGAATCTTTTTCTTTTTTTTTTTCGGTGTATACTACACAGTAAGTAGTTAGTTCTTCATCAATTGTAGTGTACACTCTCAAACTATTCATATGCTGCCCAGGTCTATCACAGTATGAGATTTTGGCACTCAAATTGCAATGGAATCGTTGCTTCATCAGCCCTCTTTGACTTGTTATGCATTCATTACAGAGCCTCTGACAGGCTACATGAATCTTAGCTCAGGAAATGGATCTGGGTGCTATTTAAAAATGAATAAACGTGCCGGGCTTTCGCCTTTCTCCAATGACAGCCACAGTTAATGAGTCAGTGAAGGCCATTCTTCACTAGTGCAGCCAGAAAAGCGTTAATAATTTCATGTTTTTCAAATTCATTACACGGCGGATTGTATTTTACAGCTTCCCTGTTTGGGAAGTGAAGCCGTTTTGTTGTTCGCGCCTCTGCTTTGGTAGAGAGGTGTAGATGAGTGTGCAGCCGTGTGTGGGTAATGTGGGTTATTGTGTTTACTTTGACTAATGCGGCTCCCCATTGTGTGTGAGAGAGCTTGGTCTTTATTAATCAGAGGGGTGCGTTCACAGCAGAGCGGAGATGAGCGGCGGCGTAGGTGGGGCCAGGTGGTCTTTTCGGCAAGGGGGATGACGTACCTGATCACCTGTTAATGAACGGTGTTAATGAACATTTTAATCATCGCCCGCAGGTTTAAAAAGGGACCTCATAACTCTCGGCTCAAGTCATGTCCGTGGTATTGCACTGCCGTCGTGCCTGAAGATGGAGAGGCCGGGCAGGGGTTACACCAGATACCTCGGTGGGGAGCCCCCTGGACAGCGATGGCTTTTATTGCCTGTGGTTATTTTTCATTTGCTGTCAAGCCATCCTCCGACATCTCCACAGATGCGCCCCCTCCGTCCGACAGAGCGGGGCGCTCTAGGTCTTGGCTATGGTGGACCTCGAGATCTCCACTGACAGTCAGAGTGTGATGCCGGCACTAATTTGTAATTCGGGGGTCCTGCTGTGCCACCAGAGAGAGAGAGAATCAGGACAGGCGAGTAAAAAAGGGCAGAGGGTGGACTACATGTTGCCATCATTACTCAAGCCGTTATCTCAGTGAGGTTCAATCTCAAATAAAAAGCACAAGGCGAGACAGGGTGAATAAAAGACATCAGAATGAAAACTCTTTTGTCTGAAGCTGTTACAGAAGTAGTGTAACCAGAGATTTTTTTTTTAACCACTAACAACTACTTCTTCTGCATGAAATGGCCAGCCTCTGACAACTCCTGAATTGCTAAAAAAAACATGCTATTAAGAGGATATAAAACTTTTTTAAACGAGTATTAATCATAAAAAGTGCTTACATTGGTAAGAAAAGCAAATAAATGGTGTTGGAATTTACTTAAAATTATAAAATGCACTATTTTTTGCACATAAGCATTTTTCACAAAGGTTCAAGAGAAGAATGCTTTTTACAAGTTACTTTGCTAATCGGTCTTCCTGATGTGCAATTATAGTTTGGTGCGCTCAATCGATAAAAATAAATTCAACTAATTAATCACATTTTTTTTTCCTGTAACTCGCGATTAATCGTGAATTGCTTACCGGGTGTTCTAAACATTAAACGTTTTTTAAATACTACTTTCTATTTGCAATAATTTCCACATTTAAATCTGTATAACTTACTGTAGAAACAAAAATAAAGAAAGTATTTTTTTTTATATTTGTTTACTTGGCATCTTATCTTTTTTATTTTATGACTGAAGGTGATAATCACTTTGATTACAATAACTACTGATGTTTTCTATGAAATAATTTTGTTCTTTCTAATATTTAACCAATGGATACGCTGATTCAACTCAACATGACAGTAAACGTTTGAGAGCTATCAATTTTAACATTTATTAGACTTATTAGAAATAATAATACTGCTAATTTAAGTGACACTTCACCTAAACCCATCATAATAAATGTCCTATTTAGCTAACCTTTGTCCCTTCAACACAAGGTATGAAATAAACAGAAAATTTAATAAAGTTATCAAAAACTACATTTAAATACAGATTAAATATAGATAAATCCCTTTAAGCTAAAAAATTTTAAGTTGTATTTCCTCCTGTTTTTTTAGGGAATGCAAGCCAGGAATGCCATATCTGGCCACCATATCGGGTATCAGGCCAGTAAATGTGACATTTTTACTGTTATCGTTATTGACCAAAATAAGAACATTTGCTGATCAATTAAAGGATCAGGTACAATATGGGGGGTTTTCGAAAAATATCTTTTTTGTTTTGGAGGTTTGTACACGTAGCTATCATTCAATGTAACCAGTCTGCAAAGTTTGTAATTCAAAAAAGTGCATGATAAATAAAATATTGGTCTGCATCAAAAGAAAAGGAAAAAGTGGATCCAAAAAAATATGTCACAAGGTAACTTATCTGCATAATCCCTGAATTCCTGTTTTGAAAATACAAAACACTATGGACGCTTGCCCCCCAACAACCCTCTGTTAGTTTAGTGTGTTTTTAACGCATTCGTCGCGAAGATGGATGAACTGTTTTTTTTTGCATTCAAAGGACAACGAAATTATCAGTTAATTTTGTCAAAATTTTTTTTTTGTTTTCTTGTTCTTTCCCTTTTGTTCTTTGATGTACAGATATCCACGATTTGGGGCATCCTAGCTAAATCATCCTAGCTTCATATCTGTGTTAATTTTAAACACTTTTTTTGCACTGTGAAAAATATGAATAGTTTATGTGCGCACGTATATGTATCATCAGGCAGCGATAATTTAGTGCGCATCAGATGTTACTACACAGAGCCGTTGTTAACTTACAATGCTAATGCGCAAATCCAAGTTCATTATCAGCGTGGGATTTGCGCAGCTTTGTCCAGTGACAGCAACGGCTCTCTGTTGTAGTAACAGCTGTTCTATGTGAAATCAACGCACCTGAGGGAAATTTACCGGCTGATTATGAGAAACCGGCTTTACTGATAGAAATGCCACATTAATTATTGGCCGATATTTATTGTGCACCCTAAGACAGAATTAAGCAATTATTTTCAGCAAATCACACCTGATATCTGCAATTTGCAAAAATCCACTTAATTGAATTGTCTCCCCATTTCTATTTCATGACCCAAGTAAATTCAGCTTGAAAGACATTTTTTATGTAACGAATAATGGGGAGAAGACAAACTTTGTTATCAAGTAACCCCACAAATTATACTGAGTTCATTCAACATTCTTTTCCTATCTATTACATTTCTATTTATTCATATAATACATTCCTATTCTTTACTAAGTAAAATTCAAGGTTGTCCAGCTTAACAACCTTAAGGGTCCTTTTACTAAAAAAAAAGAGTTGAACCAACATAAAAAACCATCCATAAAAAAAAATTGAACCGAGGCCGACATAAAAATTTCATTTATTTGTAGATTTTTCTAGAGGCAGGTCCTGATCCTATCCTGCTCCCTGGAAGGAACCAAAGATCCATTCATAGTTTAGCTACCAACAACTCTAACAACCTTCAAACTATACATAGCTTCCACTACAGTGCTTCTCAAGGTTTCTAATGAGTATGAAAAAACCTTTATTTGCTCTTTTAATTAGATTTGGAGCTAAACTCTGTAGTTTTGGACATTCCTGATCTTCAGCTATGGAACAATATTGTGTGCTCGCCCGTCTAGTGCTTAAAAAACAAGAAGAAACTCCCTTTCAAATGGTAACCATAACAGCAATAAAAACCACTAGCAAGGTCCCTTTTACTCTCACTAAAACATAAAAAAAAAAAAAAAAAAAAAAAAAAAAAAAAAGTCATCAACACACACCGATTTTTTCTAACTTCAAAATTCTGGGTTTAATGACCTTTCAAAAATAAAAAAAAAAAAAAAAAACAAAAAAAAAAAAAAAAAAAAAAAAAAAAAAAAAAAAAAAAAAAAAAAAAAAAAAAAAAAAAAAAAAAAAAAAAAAAAAAAAAAAAAAAAAAAAAAAAAAAAGATATATTGTAGTAACTTAAAAATGCCGCACAGGTGGGTTTTATAAAGTAATTAAGTTTAGTATAAGTAATATATATCAAAAAAATAATGTTGCTAGTTAAACGGTTTTTTAATATTAATGAAATAAATTAGAATTTTATCTTGCTACCCGGTGAATTGATTTAAGTTATTCTAACCCAAACTTTTTGAAAGACTTGTTGAAAGTGTAATATTGTCCAGATTTGCCTTAGTATATATAAAAAAAAACATGAGTTAGTCGTTTAATAATGTACTACATAAATCAGTATTGGCCGATACTTGATATTTAATGTCATTATTCTCCATTCCCCTCTTTTTTTTATGTAGATTACCCTTTGCCACAATCTAATTCTTACTTAAAAGTTAATCGTTAAAAAAAAAAAAAAAAAAAAACGAAACAAAAATTTTTAATGATTTATTAGAATTAATTTATTTTTAACCATGCAATCACTAAAATGAATATCCAGTTTTTTCTCTAATAGCATTATAATGTTGTGATACCTACCCTTAATTAAGTGGTAACATTGTTAAATAAATTGATTTAGAGTGTTTAGTGTTTTATTTTATTTTATATAATACATACTATTATTATTTACATACTAGTGAAAGAATTTAAAATTGGTCATTTATTTGGTTATCACACACATAACAGTAAAATAATGATCAGCTTATTGGTATCATGTCCTCAAGTTTTAATACTCAGTGCATTATTTCAAGACATAAAAATATCTAGATACTTTATTTTATCCAGATATTTGCAAGATGCAATCATGTATATACTGTAAGTTGTGCAAAAGAAAATACAAAGCTATTTTACGTTCACACACAAAGTAAATTGTTGTCAGGTGAAATGTACAAAATGGTATTGTAGCAGATATCTGATTTTGAAATATGGGCTTTCTTCTTTGGCATTGTTTGTTGTGGTTTTTGGAGTCCATTGCTCACCTGCATGTTCCACATGTCGATCCCACTCTCTGACTCTCAGCCTCTTCAAAGCAACCGATGCTAGTACGAACAAGATCTTTAAGTGTGTTATGTTTATGACTTGGCTGTTTTCCTCCATCTGGTAGCGTGATATGCGCATCACTGACCTTTTGTGTTGGTCGTTTGCACAATGACAGCTATACAGTGAGGGTGGTGAAGTAGAGGGCAACAGATTGTACACAGCACAAGGAACCAATGCACACAGTTGCTGTTGTTGAGCTGGTGAGTAGCAGCTGACTTATCTGACATTATTCCAGATGAAGTCGGACTTCAGAGGCCCTATACCATGCCCCTGAGGCCCTCACAGGAATGCTCTGCGCGTTGAACAGACCGGCCGATCCATCAAGAAGAAGCAGCTTGGTGCTGTCTGCTCTCTTAATCAAAAGCAGGTCTGGCTGTTCTGCGTTCTTTCCCCAGCCCCTCCTTCAAAAAGGTGTGAGGAGATAAAGAGTAAACGCAGGTGCTCCGTCCGCTTGTACCTGTATCGTGGCCCAGTGCTAATTGTGCCCTCTCAGCGTGGTGACTTAAGCTCTTCAACATGCATGATGGGGGTTACTCGTGATTAATGTGAACCGGTTTCTTGTTCACCTCAGCAGCCAGACTGAGGAGGTGCATAGCTGCCGGGCAAGTTTTTGCACTTGACTGAAGCTTTTAGGAGCGACAGAAACTTTTGTGTTTGTTGTATTGTTATGCATTACTAATTGTAAACTAATAAGCCCCCCATGGAGAGTTCTGTTTGCATTATAGCTGCCATCAACAAACTACAGACCAAAATTAAAAATGGGTTTGTGTGGTTCGCCCCCATAACAAACATGAAATTTGAAAATGAATTTGGTGTGCATTGCTGTATGCAATCTATTTTACTTGCATTTTTTTTTCGAGTGAAAAACGGGATATATTACAAACAGGAATAATGTAGGGGGATTTTTTATTATCCATCAGGGAATAAACCTTGACAACACAAGTATGTTTTTAAAAAGAAGAAAAATGGGGGGTGTATTACAAGTACTGCTGAATGAAGAGTTTGAGGACTTTATTTGTGTCTTTGACTTTCTTTGGAATTCGCTCTGATGATTTTGGAGCCAGGTCTGTGCACAGGACCTTTTGAGGGCATGTGCTTGAAACTGGAAAAAGGGCACCCCACTTCCTTTTTTTTTTAAAATTTTATTTCAAGATATTTAGTAAGCCTGACTAAAGGAAAAGAAGACGAAATGGTTCACCTCATTTCTTCATGACCAAAAAGCAATTAACATAAAATATGTCTCAAAAGCTTTAGATTTTTAGTTCACGATTAATAACAAACCATAATAAGAATATTAGATAATTTATATAATATAGATTAAACCTAACAGGGTTTTAAGGGGCTTCTTTAAACCTAATTTACAACAGCGAACTTCTGTGAGCCATGTGGCTTGAAGATGTTTTATTGACTTCCACTGTTGATCCACTGAAAATGTCCCTCTCCCATCATGGGATATAATATCTCTTTTTTTTAGCTATTCTGTTTGGTTTTATAAGATAATTTGTATTTTATTTGTTAAACATTGAGTATGAATGAACATTTGAAGAAAAGAGGTGAAGGTTGAGCAATGAGTTCAGTATAAGGAATGCCGGATGGGAATATAACCTGATACTACATGCTCATTTCGCTGTACAATTTTTCCCCAATTCAACACTCACCAGACAACCGGAATCGACGCACTTTAAATGAAACTGTACCAACACATCAAGTGAGCAGCAGACAGCCACCCCCGATGCTTTTCTCACATAGCTGCATAATATCTGGGGGATTTCAACCATGCTGACCCCTTAAGCAGTGTGTTTTTCCAAAAACTACAGCCAGAACATCACCTTTCCAACCCGAGGTGACTAACATTTGGGACTTTGTGTTTACACCAGCACAGAGAGAGCTTATACCAAGCCCCTCCCCCTCCCCCACCGCGGAGCCTCAGATCACATCACTGGTATGCCTAATGCCTGCATACAGACCACTTTCATTATAAAGTCGCCAAAAACCAGTTTACAAACAGATTAAAAGTGTGGCCAAAGAGGTATCATCAGAGATTCTCTCAGACCGCTTCAAAACACAACTGACTGGGACATTGTTTAAAACAGGCTGCCCACATGCAATTAACACCATGACCTCCAGGAGACTCAGAGACTGTATTACTGACTACATCAATAATTGTATGATGGATGTTGTAACGATCACAAAAACTACATTCTGTCCGGCAACCAGAAAGCCAGGGATGACGGGGGAGGTCTTACAGATTTCCTGAAGCAACGGAATGGCCTTCAGAGCTGGAGTGAGGTGGCGCCTGAGAAACAGCATAAGGGCCAAACTGTCACGCGGCATCAGAGAGGACTAGAGACAGCACTCAGGAGGATACCTCACCAATCAGCGAAAGGCGAGACACTAGGAAGCTGTGGCCAGGTGAATACAGACCATCGGCTACAAGCCCCACCACGGACCTGGGACCAAAACAACCATCTTTCTGCCTGAACGAGCTGAAAACCTCTTCGCTCGCTTTGAGCACAAAACAGCAACCAGCACAAGAAAGGACCCACCTCCTCCGGCGAAAGGTGATGACTCTTGACCCGGACAGTGGGAGGAGCATCATTCCGCAGGATCAATGCCCGCCAAAGCTCCGGGTCCTGACAACATACAATGGGCTGTGTAATGAAAAGACTGTGCAGAAGAACTCACTGATGTCTTCACAGACATTTTTAAAATCTCACTGAGTAAGGCTGTTATTCCCACATGCTTTAAACTCCCCACTATCATCCCAGTGCCCGAAGAACGACCATCTCCATCCGGTGCAATGACTACCGTACTGTTGCAATTAACCCCATCCTCATGAAGTGCTTGAAGGCTAGCATGCACCAAATCAAGTCTGCCCTCCAACCATCCCTGGACCCATTACACACATTTTTGCACTATCGGTCCAATCCGGGTCGACGATGAGCATTCCACTGCCGTCCACTCAGCACTCACCCATCTGGAAAAAAAACAGGACTCTTATGTCAGAATGATGTCATAGGACTTCAGTTCAGCATCAACAATCTCCTAACAGCTCATTCCCAAAAAAATGGGTCGAGTGGGGGCTCACCACTTCGCTGTGCAAACTGGCTGTTGGGACTTTCTGACTGGAGACCTCAGGCAGTACGGGTCGGCAGCAACAATCCAGACTATCACACTGAACACTGGGGCCCCCAAGGATGTGTGCTGAGCACCTCCTATTCACTCTGCGACATGACTGCACACCGTCAGCCTGTCCGGTCCACCCACCCCCCCACCCCCCATTATTCATCCCCCATTATGTGTTGTTGCGGAGTGACACGACTGTGGGGGGTCTCATAGCAAAAAAGAGATGGTGAGACAAAATACAGGAGCGAGGTGAGCGCCTGGCGGGTGGTGCATGAAAACAATCTCTCTATTCCCAGATTTCCTTATCAGTTGCTCATCGCTTTTGATACAGCGATTGGAAATATTTGTTTTTATCTAACTCTTGTAATTGAGGAACATGCCAGAAAATTGAACTTAACTATTTCAAAATGAGATTGTTTCTCTCTCCCATGCATTGTAGCCATTACTGGAATAGCCAGTTTGTTGATATTCCGGAAAGTGTGGACTTTGTCATCTAAGTATTTAATGTATAAACCATAAAGGTTAAGGATGTGTCTTTAAATTACTTCATCTTTTTCTATCCTGTGAAGCTTTACTTAAGATGTTTCTGATATTTGACACTTTATGTTCTTTTGTGGTGCTGAACACGAATCCGTTTCTCGTTTCTCAGTTTTTTCTTTGTTATATAAAAGATGTTTTATTTGGTCAGCACCAATTTAGACTAAAGAATGTCAAGGACCAAATATTTTTTGGATAAAACTATTTATTTTCTAGCTAGACTTTTTTTTTGCAACATAGAAGTAAAAATTTCAGATGCTAACAAGGCCCTCCTTTTTAATTTCTATAAGGGAATTAAATTCTTCACCTGGACACCTTCGATCATCCAGCAATTCCAAAGCCCATTAAAACTCTATCACATATGTCCTCTAATGCACCATATTCTCTGACTATATAAATCGAGTTAGCTGTAGTCGCACAAAGTTGTGAATATTACCACTAGACACCTGGATATCTGTATTGCACTTGTCCATTAATAAAAAAAAAACCAAAATGAGCATTTCCATGAATAGCGGCATTCCTGCTCATTACAAGAAATGGTTGGTGAAAAACGCGGAAACATTGGGTGGATGATGTACGGCCTGTGGCCAAACTTACTGATAAAAGGTAAATTTAATTGAACAAATGGTAATAATGTAAAAATATTGACTGTTATGTATAATAAGACGTTGTTATTAAGTGATGGACAAATAAAACGAAACGCGCTTCATTACTAGACTGTTGGTTGCTAATATGTTCACAACAAAAGCTTCAAATACCAGTTTTCAAAAGAGTAATCTATTAGTCCCGAAAAGTGCCTTTAAAATATATTCTTGTTCATGCCATAATGGCGAACACTGCGACTGCAATGGGTCAATTTGACGGGGTAATGCCACGACCCAATTAATTATTTTTTTCCCCTTTTTGTAGCCGGCCGTCCGACTTGGTACTGCCGATTGTGATTGCTTAAAGACCCTACCGATCTTTGTTATTTTACTCTTCAAAAACCAACTAATTACAAATGCAATAAAATGCTGGCCGAAGCACAGATATTATTGACCGCTCTTTAAACAGCGCTCTTCGACGGCCACAATAGGTATTTTCTCAACGCAAAGAGAAAAATCGCCGAAAAGCAAAATGCAGGACTGACGTTGAGGAACAGACAGGACTAGGACAGAAGCACGGTTACTTCCCGACAGAAAAAAAAAAATCTCAGGCTCTCAGAATTCTTGTCAATTTTATTACTGCAAATTCACATCAGAAATAACTACATCTTGGTCCTACGGCTCGACCCAGGGAACTCCTGTGTAATCGTCGTGATTGGCCGGAAACAATGGGCAAACGTCTAATAGCTCGAGCTAACAAAAGGTTTCGTGAGATTCACAGAAGACGGTTTTATTTCAGGCCTGTAGTTTTGTGACATGTTGTTAAAACAACAAGACCAAGACCACAGCAAACATCGCTCGTCGTTCCCGGCACAGTCACAATATGGACAGCATACACGTAGCTAAAAGACAAAACTAAATAAAAATAAACTTTGTACGATCCTACAGCTATGACATCTGCTCAGCCGCACCTACGGGGCCAAACGATACGTCGGCTACTTCACTTAGCAGCAAGGAACGCAAGGTCACAATGGCGGCGCTGCTTTACTTCCGGTTTCGCCGGCCGGGATTTTGTGTATAGAGGACCTACCAGAATGTACAGCCGGATCTCAGATCTGACCATGAGATCCACTTTCCTGCAGAGTTTAGATCTACCCCTAATCAAACGCACAACCTGAGACATGACTAAAGTCAGTGTCTTCAGGATCATTAGAAAATCACAGGTAGGTGAGTTGGATCAGGGTTGGAGCTCAACTTCTGAAAGACAATTGGCCCTCCCAGGGAAAAGTATTTGAGAGAAACTGCTGATGTACAGTATTGAGAAGGCGAGAATGTGTTTTTTGGAACATTAAAGCATATCAATGACATTCTGTTACACACATAAGTACGACAATAAAAACTAGATGATCTTGAAAAGCATTATATGTGACCCCTTTTAATACCAAGAGAAAAAAGGGAATGCCACTGTCAGATCAGACTCAAGGGAAACCGATCTTAATACCATCAGGTGGACAAACCTGGTCATTACGCAGTATGTGTAAGTAGCAATGGTTAGATGAATTAAAACAAAAAATTAACTGTTATTATTTTAGCAGAATTGGATGTGGGTGGGGTCTTACATAGTAGTGTATCAAAATCCGTAAATAGCCATGTTTAGATTTATTATGTTTTATTATTTTAATCCGATTTATCTAATACTTCCTATTTTGTTGTTTCTATGTTGTTGCATAATGTGGGATGATGTATCTTGTTATAGGTCTATAGGAGAGAATATTGACTTATAGGTAAAACGTTTGGGGGGAACCACTAGTTTTGCTCTATATAACAACTATATTTTGACAGTAGTATATTTATAGCTTGTAGAAATAAAACGAGGATATTCACCGACTTTAAGTCGAGGCCCCCCCCCAGCCCCCCCCTCCCCGAAAGGTTCAACACCCCTCCTCTCCAATTCATGATACTAGTATGTGAAGTACTAATCCTGCTTGACCTTGGAGTAAGTTTTTGATACACCAAAGCGTGTTTTCGGGTGTGGAAAGGATACCTACACATCAACCCATTATTCAAACCAACAGTAAATACAAGTACAATTTCCGTGTAACATACATCAGAACAATCCTTTACCAGTAAATACAAAAATGCGCCAACCCAACAGGCAAGGATAAATTTGTCTTTCATTTCTTAAGGTTTTTAACGCTCATATCGAACACATCACTTAAGAGATCAAGAAGTACCCTAGGGTTCAAAATACTGTGAGATAGGAGACCACCTGCAACTCGGGAAAATAACACTCTAAAATGGAACTGACCTCCGCGGTTTTGTGTTTATAAACATGGAGGGTAATGTGGTCCGTGTTTATTTTAGATGCTCACATCTTTGCGGTGTCAAAAAGGTTCACACAGTTGTGTCAAAAGCACGTTCTGAAGACTATGGACATACTATATTATGTAAAATCGGGGGTTGGTTCACACAGGCAACTTATGGTAATGTTACAACTTCTCATACCAAGCAATTCCCAGGCGAATGTACCGGAATTTTTGAACAATATTCTGGGTATTACCACCACCCCCCACGAATGATGTCTGTGTACTAGTGAATTTACTGTTAAGTGTACCAGTATAAGAGTGTAATGTGTGAAGAGGACCTATAAGCGACACTCTAGGCAATGTAAGTTAAATGTAACGGGTCTATTAACAAATGTATTGTTTAAGTCTTATTTTACATTTTATTTGTGTATAATTCGTGTTTTAGTTTTGTTATAATATGAGTGTCGTTCCCAGATAAGGCAACAGATAACTTACCATGATCTGAGAGCATTTTTTGAGGAGGATAGGCGTGACATTTTTGCCAGCAGAGTGCCGCAGGTGAATTATATATATTAGATATTAGGTATTAGATTCTGGTTGTCCTTGGCTCTAGAGTTGCCCGCTATATACAACACAGAAGGTGACCGACATAAATGGGTGGTCACCTTCGTCAACTGTCCCGGCTTCAGATGGATTATAAGTCCGAATGGTGGCCATGTCTAATCTTGTCAAGAATCTAGAGAGGTTATAAAGCCACAAGGCTGCTCAACCTTGCAGAAGTGAATGGACTCTCTCTACTGGCGACTGACTTCTGTTTCTAATCTGGATCCCAAGTGCGATCGTGGAAAGTATTCTTTTAAAGATTGGTAGTGGCTAGTCTCGATAACGATTAGAGGTAGAGAATAAAACAATAACTAAAGATTCTGAGTGTAGACAGGAAAGCTGATGTTAGTTTATTATGATTATATTAGAATATGGAGTGTCCTGATTGCACTCAATGTGTTATCTTGGATGATTCTGTTGTGCCAATGCTCTTTATGCCTAGTATAAATAATAAAACCTGACTCATTCAGGCTTTTAAGAGAGTATTTTATGAAAACGATAGTGAACGGATAAACGGAAATTGTTCAACCCTACATGATGTTCTAACCCATATTACTTTTTTTTTTTGTGGAGCACAAGTGATTTTTGAAGAAACATTATTGTCTAACTATTTTCCATATATAAAGAAAGGACTTCAGTATGCATGCTACAATACATCACTGAGAATTTAGGTTCACTTACCTTCACTTTAAAAAGTACCGATCGCTGCTACACTAGTACTCAAGTGTTAAACATTACAAGATCAGTTGTGGGTCCTTCAATATCACTGTAGCTACGACAGATATTCTCAAAACATTCACTTTATAGTCTCCCTTTTTGTGAGCAAACAACGTGCATTAGTTTTGTTTAATCAAGCTATAGTACCGATTATTGTTAGAAATCTCATAACTGTATTTCAGTCAGATATTAATAGAGCCCTGCATTTCAGCCCTGAGATCGATGACCATTTCGATTATTTATTTACATAGCTGCAGCGTATCCGGGCATTAAGCTGTTTTAGGCTTCCCCTTTTTTTATATTTTAGACATCCATGGTACAAAGGGTTACAAGCACCCCCACAATTAAGAGTTTTTGGTAAAGTGGCATCCCACTAACCATTACCCCCACTGTCGTTCCAAAATCTTCATTAAAAGGTCTACTGTCTAAAAATGCCTTGGGAACATAATTTCGCAAGAATACGTTGGTGTGAAAACGATGGGGCTTAGGAATGTCCCTAGCAATGATCCTACTGAGAAAGCAGCGCCATAAACTAGTGATTCAGGGTGTGCTTCTCTACCAAAAAAAAGGTTATGAAGCAACCAAACGATCATCCGTCAGGAATAGACATACTTTGTTTGCCATCCAGGCCGTGACACAAACTTGGAGTTAGTGATTGAGTTGCATTTACAACACTGTTCCAGTAGCAGCTCATGGAATATGACAAAAAACGGTAACAACAGCTACATATCAATAATCCTTTGTCAGTGGTACTCCTCTGAAGTCAGCTGAGCATAATTCACCGTGTGGTTCGTAGTTGTCGTCTTGTCCGAACATACGCGCCACAATTTTGTATGTTTCTTTTATGGCTTCAGGCGTTTGTACTAATTCGAATGTAAGTGCCTGCGAGTGGAAATCAGAGAGCATAGTCAGCATGATTCAGTTCGAATGTGTGAATGTACATGTTCCCTCAAAGTGTGAGAGAGGTGATATTTAATAATAGTATGTACTTTACAGAGGTATATGATGTCATACAGTCCCTGTGTGAAGAGTTGCGCAGTGCAAACACATTGAATGAATCTTCCGAAGTAAGGTCAACTTCAAACAGCTCGTAACCACCAGGAAAAGGAGAAAGGGAGCCAATGCGACACTGTTGTCGGGAGATACTGTCAATGGATTTATTGGATTCATGCAAGAGCTCACTTCTAACTGAGCTGATCATCTGAATCAGGTGTGATTAACAAGAAACATACAAAATCTGCCAGAGCTGGGGGGCATTCTACAGCTGTAGAAAAAAAAAAAATGAAAAACGTGTTTCAAAAAGGGGGGCATGAGGAGAAACAATGAATGTAATAGTATGGTGGAAAAACTAAGCCATATTACGCTTTTTTTTAGAATATACCGCATAAAACACACATTTTTTACACCCAATACACAACATTAATGTCTTTTTAAGCACCTCATAGACCCTTAAAACACACACGCAGTGCAGAAGTGAACCACCCCGGAGCAGTGGGCAGCTAATATCCAGCCCACGGGGCGAACTGTGGGTTCAGTGCCTGAGTCCAAGGCACTTCAGCCTGGGTATTGAGGGTGGAAGAGAGCGCTGTTATTCAATCTTCCACCTACCAACTCATGCAGCCTGACGACTGGAACCGGACGACCTTTGGGTTACACGTCCAACGCTCTAAAAACTTAGTGCCACAGATAGCCATCAAAAATCAAGAAATATATTAGACTGACCCTCTGCTCTCACTATGTGACCTCGCCAGAACGCCGTTTTACCCGACGTATGGATTACTTACATTAGAATGACTTCATGCATTTTTTCTGGTAATTATGTATGTAGATTTTGTTCAAAGCTTCCTATTATAAGTTTTAAACAGCATATTGAAAGGGAGAGTAAATTCCTATTAAAGCCCTATGCTATTTTTTCAGGAAATAATTGGTATTGGATATATTTTCCAATGTCTATCAATAAACAACGCGGTTCTATGTAAACGCCGGGGCACAGGGCAGATATTTTAAGGCATAGTTCAGAATTCGACAAAATTCTATTGTCTCCTAGAGGTCAGAAATGTCAAAATCCTGTCATATCTGAAATTGACAAAGTATCATATTTATCAGGCAATCATTAGTCCTTTCATGCCCATTACAGTCACATAACTTTGAACCTAAAAATAAGAACTGCTAAGAAAGGTATTATTGTTAGATGCGACTAAATGATCTCCGACGATTTTGAATCATGACCTCTCATTATTGGATGCTTGTGGGTTTAGTATGCACAAACACTTGTATTCGTGCACTGAATATTTAGGCAATGTTATAGATTTTATTATTTATTATATGAACCCCCACTGTAATGCGTTTTGGTAAGTGTTTATGTCGCTACAACAAATTAAGTTACTATCACTAACTAAACCGATGATGGAGTAGTCTGCGTACCCCACACAAGTGATCTCAGTTCGATTACCATCCTTGGACGAGATGGTATACGTGTTTATTTTAGTGACAAACGATAAACTTAACTTGTGGTGCGCGCTCACAAATACTCCAAACAGTTTACAAAATAAATATAACTTACTCACACACATTCGCTTTCAAGAACAATAGTACCCATATATCCCACGTGATAATGATATCAAAATAACGACAGTACCTGAATGGCTGGTCCAGTAAGCGTATGCTCTACAAAATTCGAAGAGGAGCCACAATTCTTCATTCCTATACAGGCCCCGCATTTTCAGTGCTAGGTTCATTATTTCGTCTATAAGCTTCAGTTATTTTGAATGTTACTGGCCCAATGGAAAAAGTTACAAATATTCGTCTTGCTCATGATAAAAATGGATGTAATTTTTCTAGCATTCTTGAAGGAGGGACCAGTTCTTGGCGCGCTGACCATATAAATTACTTCTCCATGAGACACCAAATAAACTTTTGTTGATGTACACTCACCGTTATGCCGCATTAACATAAATCACTGCGAATGTGTCAGATATGGCACCGCCGAATTCCCACGGTCGTGACAAACATGTTTCAACATCGGCAATATAGATCTTGGTAAAAATTTCAGTGTGATAAATTATGGTCACAGTTAAGGCTCAATGTATGCTAATACCCGTTTTGGTATTTGGTGTACACTGGAAATGTGTTTAGCAGGTTGTAAGGTGTAACTAAAACATTATTTCTCACATTAATGTACATTAATGTTGATCCTCTATGGACCCGACTTGAAAAAAACGTCGATTTTTAAAAAAAGCTTCAGAAAGTCTGAAAAGAAAAGGGTGCTTGATGGCCAGCTATCCAGTAACGTGCGTGACGGTTGGTGAATACCTGTATGGCGTATGCAGGAAATGTTACGCCAATTAACACACGTCTGCCCAGGTCTTAACAAATAATGTACCTATCAGATTATGCTACCCGCACTGGGGTTATTATCCAACTGTAAGGGTGCGTTTAGGAAGGGGTAACGGGGGGGGAAGAGTGAATGACAGCAGTCCTCTTGACTCTGCCTCTGCATACCATGGTGCTGACGTATCGCCTGAGACGTAGCTGCACATGAACCCCCAGTGCCTCCGACGTGGCTGGATCTATAGCTGCCATCATGCAGTTCAAAGCGAACGTATATGTTCTCATTCAAAGTGCTGTGAAGTGAACGGTATTGTTTTAAAGGGCATTGACGTGTGCAAGACGTAAATTAAAGAGGTATTTCCGATGATTAACATTATTTCAGGTTTGTGAAGACTTGTGCACAGCGAAAATCTGTGAGCCGTGAAGACTGTTCCGAAGTGAGGTAAACTTCAAACAGATTTCCCTGCTCAGTGAGTAGGGAGCATTGAACACCTGTGTAGGGACAATGTCAAGTGGGAACACATTTAATTTTTACGGAAGCTCACTTCTACGAGATGATTATATGAATCAGGTGTGTTAACAAGAGAGACCTGCAAAATATGTCAGAGCTGGGGGGCGCAGGGACTGAATTGAGAACCACTGGGGTACGTTAGGTGTACATGTTAAAAAAAGGATTTTGCTTCCGAATTATGCTACCCATCTGTTTGAATGGGAGGTACGCAGAAATCTGACAGGGTTAGCACAAATTGTCCAGAACACTGGCACAGCGAGACACAACCAATGAAAACCCTTTACAAATGAGGCATTTGTTGTATACAGTGGGGACATAATTACAATTATATTGACTTATGTCTGTTTTGATACGCGTTGGACAGTTACATTTCGCCACAAAACCATGTCTGCATTTGTGACTCGGAGAAATGACAAACAACAAGCACTACTCCTACACTGCTCAAAACTCGCGTTTGAAATTGTAAAAGTGGCAAATCCTTTAAATTTGAAAAGTGTACTTACAGTTTGTGAGTCAGAACAGACGGCTCTGCAGTCCTAATCTTCCCAGGATCAGAAACACAGTCCTCCATAAAAGGCACTGCACACATTCTGAATGTTGGGCTGAACTGTTCTGAACAGTGTTGTAAATACACTTAACCACTGATTTCTGTGGTGTCCGCTTTGGTAAGGCCAAAGGAGTTTTCCTTTTTTTTTTGCTTTTCCAAGGGAAACACACAGCATCTTCACAACATGGCGACGGTGGTGGCAGCAACAATCTGTTATGCTGCTTTCTTTGCATGAACATTTAGGTGGCGTTATGCAAAAGCTTTACCACACCGTGCTGTAGAGATTGTGGCGGGCATGTTAGAACGAGATGTTTTAGGAGGGCATGGGACAAGTCTTAAAATTTATATAGAATTATCTCTATTGGGTTTGGAGACTTTATAGGGATTGCCAACTGTAGGGATCTTATCTATTACACAAAACAGCGTTTGTACACACTCCAAAGGAAAAAGGAACACTTGAAATCACATCATCTGATGACACTAGTTAGCATTAAAAAAGTTGTAGGTCTATTGTATGTTTTTCAACAGTGGATGTTGGTCGTGTGCCAGCTGGGTTTGATCAAATTCTAGTGCGGAACCTTATTTGTCAGGCTTTTGCAGGCCTCCTTCTAGTCACCTAGAGAGACTAGTCAGTATAGTTTTAGCAAATTCAGCACTTAAATTCATACTTGAATATTTATAGTCGATGTAGTTTAGAGGTTAGCTAATGTGTTAAGTTAATTAAAAATGGGGCTTTAGTGTGTGGTTGTTGGTCCTGTCCCCGAAAGAGTTTGTAATCTGTTTCTGTTCTGTTGTGATTCAAATCCTTGTCCCAAGAAGGTCTGTTGTAATACAATAGTAGAGTGATGGCTACCTATGTATTTGTCACCAGGGGCCTCTAGGTCAACACAATGAAAGAGAGCTCTTTGAAGCACGTGCAACACTGTCACACTGGATCACTTTTGGACAAGCCTCTATAAACACAGCTCTGAGATTGAGGCATTATGAATATTTAACAAGTTCAACCCTTACAGGACAGAGAGAGTGAGTGAGAGAGAGAGTGAGAGTTAAGAAGGCAGAGAGAGGGAGGCATATGCCACAAAAGAGAGGAACAATTAGCCATAGGAATTGATCGGCTGAAGAGGGCAGAAATGTACCTCCGGCTCACCATCACCCGCTCCTGAACCTCAGGGGTGCTTTAAAACTGCACACCATACACTGGTAAATGGGCATCCCACACCCCTCTTTATGAACTTGTCAGAAGCTGAATAGGTTGTATTTTTAAGCACTTTTAAACCTAATAGACTTTTGATGACCCCCTTGTGATATGTTTTGCTTTTTTTCCCTTGGTTTTTCCATCATATATATGTGCTTTCACTAGGTAACTAGATGCATTCTTTGTGACAAAGACTTTTTTTTCTTCTTTTTTTTTTTTTAGAGTGCATTTATCTAAATTGTAGATTAAAAAGTGGCATAAAAATTGAGATAACAAAGAAATCCTTAATATATTTATTACTGTGAAATGCATAGTGAATGAAACTATATAAATTTGTAATAAGTTTATGTCTGTGATCTGAACTGTTCATAATAATGTACTCTCTCCTGTGGTTATGTGCCCATTGGTGTCCATTTAACCCTCAGAAAAGCAGGTACCTGCTGATACACTTACATGGTCCATAGATACTATTAAAGGGCCTGGTAATGGATTTCACTGCTGCTTGAAATATTTAACACTTTTTTTAGGATAAAGTTTGATTAAAAAACCGATGAATATTTCAGATGAAACATCCCTAATACTGCAGAGAACAACTAAAATATTCAAAGGCATCTAAACTTTTTGTCTATTCTTTGACGTTGAGGCGCAAGCAGTAGAGTATGTGTTGCCGATTGAGGAGTGGGCTGGATTTTCTGTGTGACCTGGTGTGTGTGTGTGTGTGTGTGTGTGTGTGTGTGTGTGTGGGTGTGTGTGTGTGTGTGTGTGTGTGTGTGTATTCATCTGTATCCTATTGCTGTTTTTGAATCCGGTTCTACAAGTAAAGAATTTCATATCAGTGTCAGATAATCAGAAGCTTTCTTTGGGCTCAAAACTAATTCTATTTAAGAACCCTTTAAATGTTAAGAACTGCTCAAATGTTTAGGGTCATTAATGTCACCTTATGCTCACCAAGGCGCAGTAATTAAATAAAAATTTAGTAAGAACAGTAACATTGTTAAATATTGTTACAATTTAAAATAACTTCTTCTTTTTTTTTCTCAGGGTAACCATTTACTGCAGTTTTAAGTGTCCACATGATCCTTCAAAAATCAATCTCTTATGGCTGATTGGTGCTCAAGAAAAATGTCATATTAGTCTGAATGTTGAAGATAAGATTTGTTGTTAGATTCGTTTTGATGAATAGAAAAGTCCAACAGTCATAAAAAAAAAAAAAAAAAAAAACATTTATTTAGAAATAATTTGGTTTAACAATGTAAAAGTCTTTACTGTCACGGTAACTTAAAAGTTAAATAAAGATTTTACTGACCCCCCAATGTTTACTATATAAAAATATAATATATAAAATATATTAAACAGCGCAGATTCGACATTTGATTGAATTTCTTCTTCTTTTGTCTCATGGAAGAAAGTCATACAGTGTTAGAAAGTAAAATGAATTTTAACATGTTTGCTTTTGTCATAGTTCTTGTCTTTTGGTTAAAATATTTTGTCAAATTCATTAATCACATCAGGTACAGTAATCTTAAGCGCCACAATTGATGAATATGATTTTACTGACTGAAGCAAAAAACATTTCATTATTTGCAGAGGTTTTTATGATTAACCTAAGGGGAGAGAAAAATCAATGTCAGAATTTAAATTTGTGAAGCCGTGAGTCCTTGTTTCAGGTGAGCGCAAGATGAAACTGTCACCTCAGTTATCTCTTCTGAAGCTAAAGATTGTCTCTGTAAAGCACAGTATAGCTCATGTGTGAGTGGGTGTGTATTTTGGATGTATGTGTGTGTGTGCGTGTTTGTGTGTGCTGTGAATCTCACTTGGATTACGTTCGCTGTAGGGGGGGTGTATAGGATGGTGGGGCTGGCCTGCTGTATCGTGGAGAGGTCTAGAGATTACTCGCCTAGCAGGGGTTTGAATCCTCACTGTGTGTGCACTGTGTTCACACCCAGGTGCTTTTGGGGATTTTGGTGCATTTTTTTCCAGTCATCTCAGCTGTATGCTCTATTTATCATCTGAATGACTGACTGATCAGCACCCAGCAACATGGCTTTGGGAGTATCATCTATATATTGTACGGTATCCGTGGTAATCTATAAACACCCAAGCATAAAAAATATTGTGTTGACAATATTTCTGCTTCAGAGTCTTTTTGTAATGCATTCGTCTGCAGAACTGTAAAATTATTCTTCAGGAATAAAGGGGAAATGTTATCTGCTCTGATCCCACACATTTTATTTTACCACAGAACAGTCTGCACTGGTCCTTTCTTGTACAAGATAGGCTCACGGCTCTTTAAAAGCTGTTTGACTGGCCAGTAAGTTTTTTAATTTAGCAAGGATGCATTAGATCAGTGGTTCCCAATCCTGGTCCTGGAGAATTCCCTAACACTGCACATTTTTAGATGTCTCCCTATTCAAACAATCATTAGTGAAGACTCCAAGACCTCAAATGTTTGTGTCTGATAAGAGAGACACCCAAAAGCGTTGTGTTGGGGATTCTCCAGGACCGTGATTGGGAACCACTGCATTGAGATTGATCAAAAGTGACAGTAAAGACAGGAAAATGAACAGTAAATATCAGATCTTTTGAACTTTCTATTCATCAAAGGGATTTATATTCATTTCAGTTGGTATGTTAATTAGAAATGTTACTTTAACACCAAATCAGCATATTAGAATAATTTCTGAAGGATCATGTGACACTGAAGACTGGAGTAATAATGCTGAAAATTCAGCTTTGCCATCTCAGGAATCATTTACATTTTAAAATATATGTAAATGAAACAGTTATTTTATTTGTAATAAGATTTCACAATATTTGCAGTTTTTACCTATATTTTTGATCAGATAATTGCAGCCTTGGTAAACATAAGTTGACTTCTTTTCTAAAAGTTTTAAAAAATCTTACCAACCCCAAACCTTTTGTAGTGTATATGCTCAGAATGTATATCTTGGGGGTTGAAAATTATCTACATTTCCGTGTTCCAACCCCCATAACAAAAGGGTCATTTTATAGTCCTTACCACAATGATGAGTTGCAAGCCTTTGCTCATTGTCGTGTATGTCAAGGACAGGATAAAAAGAGGATTGTTACTAATGCTTGTGCCCTTCTGGAGCTATATTATTTTTTCCTGCTCTTCTTCTTTACTTTAGGCCATCAGGCCAGACCACAAGCTCCATGTTGCTTTAACTAAAGCTTTCCATTACTTTAAACTTCTTTCTTTTCATTACAGTACATTATGCATTCCTGGTTTCAGCCACAGCATTGTATTATTTCAAGTATGTAATTCGCAATTTAGTACTAGTAATAAAATATTTTTTAAACCTTGTATAAGATAATCAATTACTTTAGATACTGTTGTATATAGTTAAATAATGCCTGTTGCATTAGCATCTAGCAGTTCTCTACAACATATTTAGTTACTCTAAGTGTGCTTTTTTTCCTGCTTATTATTGTAGAAGTGAGAGAGGGTGGTGATAGATGGATGGAAATGTACAGTTGATGCTACTGAGTCATAGCATCAACATCTTATCCACATGTCTACAGGCTTGACCATAGCATGAATATATCTGATTGGATGAGACATTATTAGATAGATGCACCTAAAACTGTGCTGGGTTTATGTTTGGGAAACTACTGCAGCTGAATTTATGGCCAGAAAAGCTCTGAATATGGACCGTAGTCCACTAATTGATGACCATGACTACTGAAATGCTCCAAACTCACTGAAAAAAGTCGTTGTGGGAAGTCGTGGCCTTATGGTTAGAGAGTCTGACTCCCAATCGAAGGGTTGTGAGTTCGAGTCTCGGGCCGGCAGGAATTGTGGGTGGGGGGAGTGCATGTACAGTTCTCTTTCCACCTTCAATACCATGACTTAGGTGCCCTTGAGCAAGGCATCGAAACCCCCAACTGCTCCCCGGGCGCGCCGCAGCATAAAAATGGCTGCCCACTGCTCTGGGTGTGTGTTCACAGTGTGTGTGTGTGTGTGTTCAATGCTCTGTGTGTGTGCACTTCGGAGTTTGGGTTAAATGCAGAGCACAAATTCCCTGAGTATGGGTCACCATACTTGGCTGAATGTCACGTCACTCACTTCACTTTGAAAAACTGTAGCAATGCCATCTATATCAATCTGAGATCCATAAAAGTATTAACAGGCTGGAGTGGCAGCCGCCAAGTCGCTAGGAGACCAAGCCTGCTATGCATCTCCCTCAGATGGCTTTGGTATGTAAACTGCTATTTTACAGAACTGTGAGCAACTTTTAATACCCTGTAAAAGTTATTTGGAATCAAGTTCAAACTACTGCAGAATCTTTCACATTTAGGCTTGCTCCTAATTTTTTATTTACACCAGGAAGTGCTGCACAAATACAAATACAATGTTTTACGCAGACCATGAAAATTTGTTCTTGGGATTTAAAGAATTTTTATTACTCATTCATAGGCAGAGTGAGTAAAGGCAAGAAGATCCTTCTCGACTGTGCTCTTTGACTCAAGACATGCAAGCCAGGTAATGTAAAAAAAAAGTCTGAATGTAGGTGTGTGACCTAAACGCTGCAGATCAGAGACTCTGAGGAGCCCTTAGAGGGATTGCAGGGAATGAGACAACTCATAGAGATCCAGGGATTGTGAATATCTAATTGAAATGCAGAAACAGAAAAAAATGGAGATGGATAAAGTGACACATGGATAAACAAATACAGGAGATAGAGGGCTGTTAGAGTGAAATGCCTGTCAGGGTTTTTTCCTCTCCTGTGAGTGCCAGTGTTTGCTGTGATACCGTAAGGCCCCGGCTGAATAGCCTGAATTAGCAGCTGCTATGTGTGTCTGAAAGAATAGCTGTGAGTCAGCCCCTTTCCTGCAAGACTAGCATTTCATTTCCCCGTTACATGCCTCTCTGCCTGTTCCTCCACTCCCGCTGACCTCCCACCTTTTCTTTTCACATGACTGTTGGTGCCGCCCAACTGATGGAAAAATAAAGGCTTCTTGGAGGGGTTTCTGGTAAAGAAAGAGCATCACTATAGAGTTGAGCTGAAATCTCTGTATAGCTCGTAAATGCCTCTGATCAAAGAGAAAATGCTCTGAAGGACACCAATTAACTACCCTTGCTGGAACTGTTGATAGAAATGGACAAATAACAGGCCATTCTAGGATTTCAGTCTTGCTGTCTGTTCAGAAAACAGACATGGCTCTGAGAAATATTTCTTCTGGGAATTTGCTTTTAAATCCTGCTCGACTTTTTTGACAACTTTATTAAAGTAATTAAAATTAATATATCAAGACTATCAGACATTTTACAGTGGTCCCAACGGTAACAATTTTGGGCATGTCGACCACTGGGGAAGTCGTGGCCTAGTAGTTAGAGAGTTTGACTCCTAACCCTAAGGTTGTGGGTTCGAGTCTCGGGTTGGCAATACCACGAATGAGGTGCCCTTGAGCAAGGCACCGAACCCCCAACTGCTTAAATGGCTGCCCACTGCTCCGTGTGTGTGTTCACGGTGTGTGTTCACTGCTGTGTGTGTGCCTTTTGGATGGGTTAAATGCAGAGCACGAATTCTGAGTATGGGTCACCATACTTGGCTGTATGTCATGTCACTTTTTTCACTTTCACATAAGACATTGAAAAATATATGAATTCCAGGTTAGACTTTAAATTAGAGAACACATATTAACGTATTTTCTAGCTAAGAGTTTTCCCTCAATAAACTACTAATTTGCTGCTTATTGAGAGTAAGTAAGGTATCTAGGGATCTAGAATATGATCATGCAGAATAAGGCATTAATGTGTGCTTTAAGTACTAATAAAACAGCCAATATGCTAATAATATGCATGCTAATAAGCAACTATTAATAGTGTTACCTAATCCAAAGTGTTACCAAATTTTATAATGTTATCTGCAAACAAATTATGCTGGGCTTTCTGAGACATTTTTGCAATACTTTTAACTGACTGGGTAGGGTTGCACCCTTTGCTATGCACCTACTAGTTAGTTGTTAGGTTTTGGACCCTTTGCTTTGTACTTGTTAGTTTGTGTAATGTGTAGTACAGTTGGCTTAAGCACTTTAGTAATATATTAAATATTCTGGGAATTACATCTAAAATTCAGTATGGGCAATAAATAAATACTAAATAAAGCATTTATTAGTTATTAATTATTTACATTTCTTGGTTTTGAAACCTGACATGTTTATAATTCTTGTGAAATATTTGTGTTATTTCTTAAAATAAATTGCACTCGGTTTGATATTTGTTTTGCAATTCATGCATCTGTATGTGTAATTTAAGTGTACACTTTGGGGCCTCTGAGTATTAGTAATGGTGGCTTACTTGAATTATATTTTGTGATTTCGCTGGAACAGCAAGCATTTGGATAAAAGATACAATTGTACTTGTATGTCTGACAGCTGTGTTCGGGACAAGGTTCTGTGCCAAACACTTCTGCCTGATGTCTAGTCAGTCTTTGTTCTTATTGTGAGAGACAGAAAAAGAGGGATAGAGAAAGCCCATGATGTCCCATAGCACTAACAAAGAAGGAAGTTTTAAAAGCTGTTTTATACTTTTTAAAGCCTCAAAGCTCCTTTGGTACTCATATGTTGTACACATAGCTCTGAACTGTTGACCAATAAGGAATAACTTTTATCAACTTTTGTAAAGGATAGTGCATATTTATAATGACTCATACAGACTCTTCTCTGAGAAGAGGTAAAATACTTGACATGTTTCTGATTCATTTGTTGTGAAAATGTTTCAGCTGTTTTCTTACTACAGACGGAATATAGAGGAAGAGAGATACAGTATAAGGCAGATAGTGGAGATCTGCCACCTCAGTGGATTTCCTTACAAACATCCAGCTTCACAGGCAGGAGGGTACTCACACTGTCCTCTGTGGGCAGACAGATGGATGCAGTGGATAAAAAGGATTCAGTGTGAACTTTTCATCACACAGCTTTTCCCTTATTTCCTCTTGCTTCTACTTCCTTTCCTTCCCTTAGAACCCCTCCCTTTCCTCACAGCTCCCCTTTCACTTCTTTATATTTTTTTTCCACACTTCCTCACAACTTCTCCCTCACTTTCTTCCAGCTCTTACCTACACCACTGTTAACACTTCCTCATGAGCACTCCCTCTGTTCATTATGGCTCTTCCCTCTATTCTTTCACACCTCTGCCCTTAATTCCTCATAACTCTTACTTCACTTCATCATAACCCTTTTACTGTTCCGTTGTCTTGCACCGCTTCCTCACGACTCTTCCCCTACTTCCTCATAATTCTTCTCACACTTCCTCACAGTAAACGTACTATGACAAAGCTCTTTTTCCACAGTTTTTCAGAGAGACAGCTATAAGACTTTCTTATAGCTCTTCCCTTACCGAAACTCTGCCCCACTCCTCCTCTACCTTTGCTTTGCTCCTTCACAACTCTTCACACAATTCTCCTTCCTTTACTTCCTTTTAGCCCTTCCCTCAGTTTCCTGTAGCCTGCCCACTCACCCTTCTTCACAGTTCTTCCTCATCTTCCTCACATCTTTCCCACTTCTTCACAGTTCTTCTCCCACATCCTTACAGCTCCTATTCCGTTTTATCTCCACTTTTTCACATCTCTTTCTCCTTTTCCTCACAGTTTTATCTCCACTTCCTTACATCTCTTTCACCGTTTCACCCAATTACATTTATTTTATTCTTTTAACCAAGCAACATTTACATACTTCACACTGAATTCATAACATTAAAGAAAGTGACAACTGCTGTCTTTATATGAGAGACTTGTAGTTAACAAATCTAACCTGAATCAGAAATGGTTCACAAAAGACATTGATGTTTGATAGACACTGATGTTTTTATGTACATTCTCAGTGACTCTGCAGTGAATAATTCAGAGGACAGTTAATGTTAAAGGGACAGTTCACTTTCAGTTGCTGGTTCCCATTTACTTCCATAGTATGGAGGAGAAAAACTACAACAACAACAACAACAACAAAACACTATGCAAGTCAATGGGAACCAGCAAATGAAGGTGAACTGTCCCTTTAAGAGCAGCAGATCCTCTGCAAGGGCAAGTCCTTGGGCTGGAGTTTGTCTGCTGAATGAAACATTCTGATATCTAATACCCATGAGTATCTGTGTGGTTTAGCGGTTTCTATTGTTTTGCTGATGCTGGTGATTGGTATCTGTTTGACCTCGTATCTCTTTAAAGGCAATAACTCATGCAAACCTCATCACAGGTTCTGCGATGAGACAAACACATAGGCTGCATCTGACACTGACATGAAATGCATCTTTATATATTATGTATCTTTGCAGATGTCTATGTTCTGTCCTGAAATATATTAAGTTTGAATTATAACTTTCAATTAGGTAGTCGGTGAGTGAACACAGATCTTAAACCATTCTGATTGTAAAGAATGTTGCAGTGTCTGCTGCCAGAGAAAGATAATTAGATAAGTTCATTGTAATGCTGTAGCAGTGTTCTCCAGACATCATCGGTTGACTCCTCTTATATTTCTGCCTCGGCAATAAAAGTTTTGTGGTACACACTATGTGACTTTTGCTACTAGCAAGTCAGTGCAATCTTAGACCCTCACTATCAGCACCTAAAGCAACATTATCAGGCTATATCAAGCATATTGGTGCATTGGCTAAAAATGTTTTGAGAGAGAGAGAAATGTTGCCCAGTCTTTTCCACTGAGTCATCTATTCTCTCTTCTAAAGTCCAGCTAAGTGGCTTTTGACCCAGTTTTGAGAAGGTGCTTCTTTAAGTGTACATCAAAAGCTTGACAATTCATCTGATATGAATATGGAAAGAAACCAAAGCCAGATTAAGAGTTATGCTCCATCTCTCTCTTTCTCTTTTACTGTATAACAGTTTTTCTGACAAACAACGTTTCCTGTTTCACTCCTGATTTACAACAGCACTGGCAAAGGTTTGTTATGTGCCTCAGTCTTAATGTGAATATGGCATTGTTAGAACCAAAGGTATGAAATCATCTCCCTCTCTTCCGCTGTGGTAAGTTTTTATGTAAGGACAGGTTTAATTCTGCAGTTTTAGGATTTGCATTCAAGAATCAGATGACTTTTATCATATGGACTGTTTCAGTTTTCTCTTCCCAACGTATAGACTAAAATTTAATTTTCTCTGACTGCTCCCCATAATTCCCTGGGCGTTTTTAGACCTGTTTAGAAGACTAGGAGGTTAGTCTTCTTCCTGAGGAGGTTAGGTAAATTCATGTTTGAAAGATGTACATGAAATGATTTTAATCCCATCCAAATCTAACCTGTCTGTGTTTTTCTTTGTAAATTATCATCTGATTTTTCAGATACTTCAAGGGTCCTCTAATCTCAGGATGCATGTGAATGCAGTAGCCTAGATTATTTTAAATTACAAACAATTACATTGTCATTTCTTTGTAAATTATATAACAACAACTTGGAAAACAGACAAAGCAGAAAAGGTAAGATGCGTTATTCGAGAGAATAGAGTACTAATATAATGGACACAGGACCTGTAGCGGGAACTTGCTCTGCACTGGTGTCATTTTTTTTATTTTTTTGTGAAAAAGGACAATAACTGTTGCAACAATGTTTGAAGACAAATAATTTTCTAGAAGGTCATACTATGTTCACAGAAATATAGTAAAAACTAGTTAAATAAAATGGGTGACATACTTTATTAATATAGAGAGAACAATCAAATTAATAAAAAGAGAACAATTAAAGAAGCAA
The DNA here is from genome assembly GCF_018340385.1 of Cyprinus carpio. Classification (NCBI taxonomy): domain Eukaryota; kingdom Metazoa; phylum Chordata; class Actinopteri; order Cypriniformes; family Cyprinidae; genus Cyprinus; species Cyprinus carpio. Next base: position 1,166,661 of record NC_056577.1, read on the forward strand.
GCTGTTTTTTTAAGGTATGATTCTTCTTATTTTATTCCCAAATATGAGCATCCTGATGAAATCAGCTGACAGGGTGATGTCCTTTATACATTTTCATGACTCGTAAACTTTTAGCCAGTTTCTCTATTCTTTCAGGAACTTAAACCATTATGTCCTAATCACTTGAAATACTTCTTTGCATGTTTTTGTTCTTGTTTTCTTTCTCTATATTTACTAGTGTTATGCCTTGGACAAGGTGCCTTGAGAGGCAGTCTAAAATGAAAAAAAAAAAAAAACTCAACAGTATAACTCAGGGCTGAAATTTACACATAAGAGGAGAAAATAAAAAGAAACAAAGTCCAAAGAAATCTAGGCCAAAAACACCCAACAGAAAAAACAAACAAACTATAAACTCAACTAAAATTCAAATACATTTTATGAATGTTGATGTGTTTTGTGTCAATATCTCCATAATATAGTATAGTGATCATATTTCTATGAATAGAAAATAAGAGTATTTTGACACTAGCTATATGTACATGTCTCAGTTAGGTATTAATTCATAACCTGTATCTGGTTGTGTATTGAGACATTTTTCTGCAGTCAATCTCAGAGTTTTCAATGTCAATGTCTGTACTTTCTCTTTGTAAATTGTAGTTATACATCCCAAAACCACTGTGAAAAACAACTAAATATATTTTTATTTCTGCTTGCACCTCTCAGGGTTCTGTGGGATTGGAGGAGAGTTCATGCCTCGGCTCAGCAAACTCACAGCAGCCTGGAACTCGACACAGTTTCGTACAGGAGCACTTCCAAGCTCAGTACAGGTCAGACACCCCTTAGTCTTTAATTTAAGATCAAGTCCACCCTTTATCTGCCTGCCTGAGCTTTGCATTCTACTGGGACACTTGTGTGGTATTTAGGCGTCCTTGATTACTACTGTATGTCAGTGGTATTTGATATGGTAATGGAATTGCATAACATAACACAGTATGTTGTTTTGTCTTAACCTACTGTGATATCTAACAACCTGCATGCAGTTATACATGCAGCAAGAACATTATACAAGTAGATGGAAGGGTTGAACGATTTTGTCTAAAATTATGCTGTGATTTATATATATATAAAATCTATTTCATTTATTTTTTATAACTATTTGACCTGAAAAACATTTACAGTAACATCTCATACACTGCTGCTTAGAAAAAAGGCTAAAATAACAAAAAGGCCTAAAATCTCATGTTGAATAAGAAGTTTGAAAACTGTTGTATGCTATGTCTTCAAATTAAGTCAAGTTTTGCTGACATTCTAATGCCACCTTACTCAATGTCACAAAAGGTGGGAACTCTAGGAAGTTAAATTCTAATTGAATAAAGACCCTCAAGTCATCCTAGGTGTATATGACTTTCTTCTTTCAGACGAATCCAGTCGGAGTTAAATTAAGAATCGTCTTTGATCTTTCAAGCTATTTAATGGCAGTCAGTGGATGTTGCAGTGCATCATTCCAAAAGAAGTGAAATAAAAACCACCCATCCTTAATAAAAAGTGACTCACATGGCTCCGGGTGGTGAACAAAGGCCTCCTGTACCGAATCGATATGTTTTTTTAAGAAAGATAAGCATATTTAAAACGTAATAATCAGTTTAATCTAGCCTGCGCTCACTGTTGTACACAGAAGTAGCTCCGGGCAGATAACGTATGAGGTTAGCTTTGCACATGCGCCGCTCAGAAGTGACAAACGCGGAAGTGCAGGTGAGAGATCAAAACAAAACAACGGTCGCTAATTAGAGGTACAAAATGAGGATTTGTAAAGAAGAATGTCGGAGGATTTCGATATAAGCCAAGAGGAGACTGGTTTTCCTTTGCTAAAGTAAGGAAATGTAGCTTTCTTTGCTTCTGTTAACAAACGTTGGTTTTCGCGAGACTCACCGGCGCATGCGAAACACCGACCTCATACGTCATTCTCCCGGAGCTGCTTCCATGTACAACTGTTGGCGCAAGCTTCATTTAAGTGATTATTATGTTTTGAATATGGATATTTTTCCTTACAAAAACCCATCGATTCGCTACAGGAAGCCTTTGTTCACCCCCCGGAGCCGGGTGAGACACTGTTATTATGGATGGGCGCTTTTTATTTCACTTTTTTTGGACTGATGCACTGCAACACCCACTGAGTGCCATTAAACAGCTTGAAAGATCAAAGACAGTTTTTAATTTTAAATTTTAACTCCGACTGGATTCGTCTGAAAGAAGAAAGTCATATACAACAACAACAACAACAACAACCTTTATTTATAAAGCACATTTAACACAATAAAAAATTGATCCAAAGTGCTGTATATAGTTCATAGCAGGACTACACCATTTAAAAAAAAAAAAAAAAAACACCAATTACAATTTTTCCAAAAGCTAAAGAATAAAAATGTGTTTTCAGAGTAGATTTAAAAATGTCCAATGAAGTAGCAGACTTCACATGATAAGGGAGAGCATTCCAAAGCTTGGGCCCAGCCACAGAAAAAGGCCCGATCACCCTTTAATTTGTAGCGACTTCGTGACACCTTTAAAAGCAAGTGATTTGAAGATCTAAGTGACCTAGCAGGACAGTATGGCCACAATAAGATCGCAAATATACCTTGGTGCACAGCCAGACAACGCCTTATAAACAAACATGAGGATCTTAAAAATATACACCTAGGATGCCTTGAGGGTGAGTAATTTATGGGCTAATTTTCATTTCTGGGTGAACTAACCCTTTAAGTGTTTATATATTTGAGTACTATAAAGAACAAAAGTTCTTTAGTTACAAATGAGCATAGTTCTTGTTTGCATTCACATTATATCTTGAATTGAAAGTGGCCTCAGTCTTCTTTTTGATCAGTTTAGTTGTGATTGAGGCACATTTTTAATTATTTAAATTATTTATTTATTTTTGGAGCTACTGTAGGCTACTTAAATAATATTCTTCTAATTTGGATATGGTGAAATATTTTCATTTATTTTCTTAACTGCCATTTTCTTCTTATTTTCTAACTTGAGAAAAAAAGTTAAGAATATGTTGTATTCCCAATGTATATTCTTATTTATTTTTCTTAAGAATGTTCTTAAAGGTGCCGTAAAATCCATTGATACAATATTTTAAATTGTTCTCTGATGTCCCCAAAGTGTGTATGTGAAGTTTTATCTCAGAATACCCCACAGATAATTTTTTATAGCTTGTTGAAATTGCCACTTTTAGGGTATGAGCCAAAACGCACTGTTTTTTGTGTTTGTCCCCTTTAAATGAACATGAGCTGGTGATCCCGCCTCCCTTTTCAGAAGAGTGCTGTGCTTCAAGAGCTCATGCTCGCGGGCGTACCAGTGTTGCGGTTTAACTGGTGGTGACTGTGTTACTAACCACACATTGCTTCCTAATGCAATTTTTTAACTACCACATTCCTATTTACGTTCATTCTGGTAGCACGTGAAGGCAGCATTAGTGAAAACAAGCAGAGACAATGGGAGGTTTAGCAACATTAGCCTTACGGAGAGCCAAGAAGCTCTTTTGGAAAACAAAATATGACGCGTGATGATTACTTTGTCTGGAGTCTGGAAGTTTGTGCACGAAGCGTTGGTATCGATCCCTCTTTCAGAAGCAATCTTTGCATATGTATTGATTATAGATGAAGCTATTTTGTGATGCAGTTCTGAATTGAATGTTGTTTGTGACGTATAGGAATTTTCAGTTTTTTTCCGGGACATTTCCTTCGAAAATGAAATTTAACCATTGCATCCTCAGCGGTCTGTGGAGACTCGTGTGTTCGTTGGTACATCCCAACACACAACACTCTTAATGGCTCTTTGGCGCTGACATTGTATCTCCAGCAACTACAGCAAGAAAACAGTAATGGCAGAGCTGTGTATATCCTAACAAGGCAGAGAGCATCACAAATGGGTGGGACTAGTATGACGTCATAGTAGTGAGAAATCTGGATTTTCTGACTACTATTCTGAATTTTTGCATTCTATGGCACCCTTAAGACAAAACTAAAGAAGAATTCAAATTCTTGAAAACAATTGTCTTAAAAATCATTGTAAATACCATCTTAAAGGTGCAGTGTGTAGATTTTAATGGCTCAGTCCCCCACTCACCCCTCCCTTTAGAGAAACTACGGTGGCCGACACAGGTAAAGATGATGTCGGTAAAGACAGCAGAGAGCAATGATATTTCTTTTCAAAGGTAAATTAAGGAATTTTATTTACTTGACTATTCAATAAATCGATGTTATCATGGATATTAATGTACTTGTTCATCATTGTATCAGTGTTTTATTCGCAAGAACAACAAAGTGACGAAATGCGCTCTGTAGAGCAATTTGTCCATTTAGTGCTACTGTAGAAAAATGGTGGCGACTTCCATGTAAGGGGACCCGTGGTGTATGTAGATAGAAATTGCTCAATCTAATGTAATAAAAACATAACGGTTCTTTAAGTAAGGTCTTTATACACCTCTGAAAACATAGTTATGTATATTATATAGCATTTCTGTCAATGTATCTTTGTAAATATTACACATTGCACCTTTAAAGTTAGGATAACTTCAGACTTCATTTAAACCCAACATGGTAAGAATTATTTAATGAATTTATTGGGTTATTTCAAATTAATTGTTATATTTGAGTATTACTACAACACTAGCTACATATACAGGTCCTTCTCAAAAAATTAGCATATTGTGAAAAAGTTCATTATTTTCCATAATGTAATGATAAAAATTAAACTTTCATATATTTTAGATTCATTGCACACCAACTGAAATATTTCAGGTCTTTTATTGTTTTAATACTGATGATTTTGGCATACAGCTCATGAAAACCCAAAATTCCTATCTCAGCATATTTCATCCGACCAATAAAAGAAAAGTGTTTTTAATACAAAAAAAGTCAACCTTCAAATAATTATGTTCAGTTATGCACTCAATACTTGGTTGGGAATCCTTTTGCAGTAATGACTGCTTCAATGCAGCGTGGCATGGAGGCAATCAGCCTGTGGCACTGCTGAGGTGTTATGGAGGCCCAGGATGCTTCGATAGCGGCCTTAAGCTCATCCAGAGTGTTGGGTCTTGCGTCTCTCAACTTTTCTCTTCACAATATCCTACAGATTCTCTATGGAGTTCAGGTCAGGAGAGTTTGGCAGGCCAATTGAGCACAGTAATACCATGGTCAGTAAAACCATTTACCAGTGGTTTTGGCACTGTGAGCAGGTGCCAGGTCGTGCTGAAAAAAAACGAAATCTTTCATCTCCATAAAGCTTTTTCAGCAGATGGAAACATGAAGTGCTCCAAAATCTCCTGATAGCTAGCTGCATTGACCCTGCCCTTGATAAAACACAGTGGACCAACACCAACAGCTGACATGGCACCCCAGACCATCACTGACTGTGGGTACTTGACACTGGACTTCAGGCATTTTGGCATTTCCTTCTCCCCAGTCTTCCTCCAGACTCTGGCACCTTGATTTCCGAATGACATGCAAAATTTGCTTTCATCTGAAAAAAAGTACTTTGGACCACTGAGCAACAGTCCAGTGCTGCTTCTCTGTGGGGAATGCGGCACCTGTAGCCCATTTCCTGCACACGCCTGTGCACGGTGGCTCTGGATGTTTCTACTCCAGACTCAGTCCACTGCTTCCGCAGGTCCCCCAAGGTCTGGAATCGGTCCTTCTCCACAATCTTCCTCAGGGTCCGGTCACCTCTTCTCGTTGTGCAGCGTTTTTTTTGCCACACTTTTTCCTTCCCACAGACTTCCCACTGAGGTGCCTTGATACAGCACTCTGGGAACAGCCTATTCGTTCAGAAATTTCTTTCTGTGTCTTACCCTCTCGCTTGAGGGTGTCAATGATGGCCTTCTGGACAGCAGTCAGGTCGGCAGTCTTACCCATGATTGCGGTTTTGAGTAATGAACCAGGCTGGGAGTTTTTAAAAGCCTCAGGAATCTTTTGCAGGTGTTTTAGAGAGTTAATTAGTTGATTCAGATGATTAGGTTAATAGTTCGTTTAGAGAACCTTTTCATGATATGCTAATTTTTTGAGATAGGAAATTTTGGGTTTTCATGAGCTGTATGCCCAAATCATCAGTATTCAAAACAATAAAAGACCTGAAATATTTCAGTTGGTGTGCAATGAATCTAAAATATATGAGAGTTTAATTTTTATCATTACATTATGGAAAATAATGAACTTTTTCACAATATGCAAATTTTTTGAGAAGGACCTGTAATACATAGTAGTACTATTAATGTGCACAAGTTTTCTGAAGTGACGCACCAATGACTGATAATGGAAACAATGATCGGTCATTATTATGTGTGACGTGACTTTTCCAGAATTCAAAATTCAATGACGCTATAAAAACAAGACAGATACAGTAGTGAGCTCATTTTTTAATTTTAGCCTATAAATATGTACACATACAGGACTTCTTCACTCTGGAGAGCGCAAAAAGATGCGCACAAATGAATGACACAGATTACTCCATCTTGAGACAAGCTCTTTAAAAGTGACTGTTCAAAAAACTTATCTTCACAAAGTAACGCCATTTATTCAGTCAGATCAAGCCTGTCATTTTCTTCTTAAGATGTTCTTAAGAACATATTTGAGAAATTCTTAAGAACTTAAGAACTTCTTGAAATTTATCTTAAGAATTGTATTCTTAAGAATATTTTCATGAATCCAGGCCCTGGTATGTTTTTTTTTTTTTTTTTTTTTTTTTCTCTCTCTCACAGTTTGGCTTTGTAGAACACGGGTGAATCAAGCGAAATAATTATTTAATAAATATAAAGCAATTATTACACTACCCTTAAAAAGTTTGGGGTCAGTAAGAACTTTTAATGTTTTTGGGAAAAAAAGAAAAATCAAATTATTTCATCAAAATTACAGTAAAATTACCCATTTACTGTTCATTCCTGTGGTTAAGATATAAACTGCATTTTCAGAAGCCATTACTCCAGTCTCCAGTGTTACACGTTCTTTCAGAAATCTAAACTCAATCATTTTCTGATTCGGTGCTCAGCAAACAATTCTTTTTATTATTAATGTTAATAGTTCTGTGGAAACTGTGAGCTGTCTTATTTCAGGATTCTTTGATTGAAAAGAAAGATTAAAACAACATTTATTTGACATAGATTTTATTTTGTTGTAATGTAAAAGTCTGTCATTTCTGATTTATTTAATTTATTCTTAAAATGAAAGTATTCATTTCTTCTGTATATATATCATACATATATTTACTCACCCCAAACCTTTAAACAGTAGTGTAATTAATCATAACCACAAAAAAGAAACCCAAAGTTTTCCCACATATTTTTTTCCTTTAATTTATTTTTGTGTCCATTTTGCCTAGTGGAAACTGAGAAAATGCAAAATCCACTCTTGAGTGTTTGTTGTAGATTACAAACAAACGAGAATGTCATCCCTTTACTTTGATCAACACAGCTTGAGTAAACTATTTAATTAACTTGCCGTCAGTTGCAGTTAAATTAATTGCATTAGGTCACACAATTTTCAATTTTAAGTTTAATGAATTAGATGCATACTAATTAGTAATATTTTTAGCTTGTAATTCTTGCAGATTCCTTGAATAATCATGTTCACAGATTGTTCAGACATCCATCAATGAGTAAAATGACTGGTTATCTTCTGTACCACAGTTTGGCTGAGAGTTTGTCTCCCCTCATACAAATGGGCTCATCCGGCACACGCTGTGTGAGCTCTTTAGAAAAAAGCAGGCTTCACGCTATTCTCTCTCAGGCTGCAGGGCTGTTGAAACATCTGCTCCGGAACTTTCTGCCGAGTGAAAATGATCAAGTAATCCACAATTAAATCATACACTCTACTATAGAGAATATTACGCAAGCATTATATTCACCTAGCCTATTTTTGGTGTGACAAAAACCTTCTCGCCAATAGCATTTCTGCTTCTGCAGATGTGAGCAATATGCAAATGTTGAATATAAAGTTTTCAAGTGAGCAGAAGTTATTTGAGTAGGTTTAATTAGTTTTTTTTCTTCAATGCTAAACATTCTAAAGTATCAAAGCTCTTTATAAATATCCCAATTTTCCTAGCTTCATGCCCACTCACATTTAGACTCCCAGAACTCCTCACCCAGTAGAAAGTCAGGTAGAGATGGATAAGCTGTGTTGGTTGCTCTAACTTTGAAAACCGAATGACTAATATTTCAGATTGCACAGATTGGTGTTTATTTATAGCTACACACTAACACAGGAAGTACGGCTGTGATATCTCTGCTTTCAGTATTTGTTTATAATTAAAGTCAATCTGTCTGTCAGTCGGACTTTGCCTGTGGTGGTTTATCTCTGATTAGATATTAAAAGTAGGGACACAAAACACTTCGGCAGCTTTCATGATGTGGTCATTAATGTCTGGATTCAATCTATTTGTAGCTGTGAGCATTTCTTGTTCTCCATAGGTGTTTAATAAAGAGATTCAAAGTATTGAAGTTTCCTCAAGGACTTTGATTATAAAGATGGCTTTACAGTGTGGATGTTTCAGACTACTGTAGTTGCCGTTTTCTTTGTCTAGTTAATGATGGTTTCTGCTGCAGTAATAGAGCATTCGTTTGCCATGTTGCAGCTGTAATAGAAGGGCTCAAGTAGTAGGGCTCTGCACGAAAATATTGCAAAAAGATACCCCTGATGTTGCTAAAGTATTGACTAGGAGTTTGGCAGACCCTGTGTTGTGATTTATTTAGAAGCTGAGTTGTTTTAAAATATAATCTCAAACCCAGAAACAGACTTTTGTGTTACCTTAGGCTGATCTCACTTTGCTATCTTTGGATTGTTTTGACTGCAGTTTTTTTTTTTTTTTTCTCCATCTAATGTATTTTTCTCTCCCTGTTGATAAAAGTGAGTAAACTGAGTAAGACTCTTTTTAAAAAAGAACTATGTGGGCTTGGACTGAGGTCGTAGCCAGTTTTGTTTGGGAAAAACCTGTTCAGCCTGCTGTGTTGTTGACGAAGACGGGTGCCAAGTTGTTGGCTGCCAAGGTCCCTTCACTACAGATTGAGAGAAGTTTACTGAATGATTGGCCTACATAACATAAATATTAATGGATGTACTTGTTGATTTTTACTCACCCGATTAAAATGGATAATGATGAAATTACAGTATTACACGTCTTCTTATGACATATGATGTACTGTAGCTTCTGAGACAGTTTGTTTGTTTTTTATTTATTTTAATTTGTTTTTCATTCGAGTTGGGTCTTTTCCCTTTCTCATCTAATTTAGATAACTGGTCTGAATTATATGAATCAGACTCATTGACTCATTTATCCAACTGCAGCAATAATTTAGTTAACAGCTCACTGGAGAAGACAATTTAGTGTTCTGTAGAAGAAAAAAACTTTGTTTTAAGAGGTAGAACTGTTATTAAAGCAG